>NC_142202.1:10788055-10944166 GCF_049639895.1 Pseudopodoces humilis
CCCATGGGAAATACGTCTGGATCTCAGGCTTGCTCCCAGAGGCAGATATGTGCCCTACCAGAGCTTGGAAATGCCCTACAAGGCACCTCGTCTTGCTTTTCTCTGAAAAGCACACAGGCTACCGTAGCACAGCCCTACTACTCATGAACTTCATCTACTCACAGCTTCCCACCTCTTCCAGCTGGAACGCTCCTCCCTCTGCTCAGTGCCAGCAGGCGCTGGAGGATGTGCTGCGCCCCGAGCCCCTGCCCACTCTGCAGCTGGATCCTCCCGTTTTCTCCCTCTTCCCAGCACTCATTCCTGTGCCCTGCCCACACGCAGGAGCACGCTGCTCGGTCCTGCCCAGGCTGGTTGATGTTTGGCTTTCCACCTTGGCAAAGATCTCAGCCCCGTAAACAGGCAATCTTGGTTTCCTGTTTAATTTTTTTTTCTGGTGCTCACCATTTCCCAAGGGCATCTCTCTCAGATTCAGGGCTGCCTTCCTTTGTCACACAGGTAATCTAAAAGTTGCTGCGCTTCATTAGAGAGTGCTCAGCACAGCCCCGAGCTTGTAGCTACTTGTCTGTGTTCGCATATCCTGGGGTCACCCAAGCAAAGCCAAGGTGAGATACGGCATGAATCCAAGCCTGGTTCTTCTGCAGAGAACTCCAAGAAAGCAGAGGTATTTAGGAGCAGAAAACAAATTGGGAAGGAGGGGGAAAAACTTTTTACTTAATCGCCTGAACCTATCCCACATGCTGAGAGGAGACGCCTTTTTAGCTCGCTGCAGGACACTTGCTCCAGAGAGAGAAAGCAACCCCTCCCATGCCACTAATTTTTAGCAAGCTGAGTGGGAAACGTCTCATTCTTCCCTGATGTTGACCCAGGAGCTGCTCCTCTGGGGAAGAGGGCGGAAACAGCATTGAATTTTAGCTGTGAGAGCAGCTCAGAGCAAGTTGCTAGGCACCAGCTGCAAGAATTGCCTGCAGGTGCTCTTGCAGGAGAGGTTGGGCCGGTTGACGGGGCTCTCCCGGTGCAGCCAGAGTGCCAAATACCTTTGAAACGGGCATAATCCGTTCTCAGCCTGAAGGAGCTATTGCACAACCTTCCCAGGATTAAGGGTTTAAATCGAGTGAGTGTGTCACAGCCGGGGAAAGGGCAGTGGGCAGGCTCAGGAGAGCCACGCTGGCCTGTGTGACTCTCTGGGGTGGTGGGACGCAGCCTGCCTGAGGAGGTGACAATCGTGCAGGGCCACATGAAAGCCATCTCCCTGTCCTGTCCTGTCTGCATCTTATCAGGGTGATTGAAGTCTTCAAAGGATTAAATGGCTAAGTGGTTTTCTTCTGCTCCTGGAAGAGAAGCTCCATAGCCAGCTGAAGCTTTCATTGCAAGCATTTGCTCAAGCGGAGTCCTATCATTTCAGTCTGTATAAACATAGTGAGATTTCCATCTCACTCTTATGCAACAGCACAAGACGAGGCTGTTTTTAAAGTCTGGCTTAGATACTGACTCCTGTGAAGGCTGCAGTGCTGCTTGGAGTGTCAGTATGCCTGCAAACCCCAGGGCTGCCCCACTGCAGAGATGCCCGTCTACAGCCAGCACGCTGCTTCCAGCCTCACCTGGAGGCCAGCTCTGCTTACCCACCTGCTGCCTGCTCTGCATCTCTAAAAATGAGAAGCACCTCTCGGGTTTGGATCCCCTTGGTGTCATTTCCCAATGACCCTTTAGGCCATCAAGACCACCACAGAGAAAGAGCTTTCCCACTCTCATCTTAGAAAAAGAAGAACTGCTCCAGCAATTCACTGTCACTGTGACACCCATCAAATGTCATGCCAAGACAATCACTCCAGCCCCTGAAGTTACACAGCCTCCTTCCAAGAGCTGTGTCTGTTTTTTGGTACAAGCAGCAAGGCTCAAGGGAAGAGTCATCCCCACATGATCAGGACTGTGCTTCAGCCCATACTACCAGTGCTTTGTCTGAATAATGCAAAAATCAGGATACCAGGGACAATTTGTCATGGAATGTATTCCACCATCACAGAGGCCTTAGTGGCAGTTCAGAGTCTCACCAGGAAAAATGCTGCGTAGACATTTCATTTTTTAATGTAATAAAATCAGACTGATTTAGCTTAGCGTGCTGTAGGTATTTACCAGCAAACGCTCCTATCAGCACTGGCTGTGGGTTTTAGAAGAGGATGTTTGTCCTTGCAGCATAACTGATCTCTCATATCACAAGCCAGCTCCTCCCATATGGGGCAAAGCATCACGATCTGATCCTGATTTGAGGGAAGCGGCACAGCTTTACACCTGGGGATGGTGTTTGGAATTGAGCACCACGCAGGCAGACCTGGCTCCTGGTTGCATGTGGGGGTTAGGAATGACTGCCCTGGCATACAAAGGCTGCTAATTACAAAGCAGAGTTTATTTGCATCCTTTGCAGCTACATGACTGGCCTGCTGGGTGAGACTTACAGGTCCTAGTTTACTCCCAGGATTTCACATGCTTGTTTTCTGTGCAAGTCCAGACTGGCTGCATAGAGATGAGTTGTGCTTAAGAGAGTTCTGCTGAATTCCCAGAGCAGAATCTGACCTGCAGCTCTCATTGTCCTTTTCTGGAAGGCAAATCCCTCTGGCACAGGGTCACACACACACCCTTAAATGAGGCTCTGTCAGGATAGGATGGATTTGGATGTAATTAAGCCATATGGCCACAGCTCACTGTACCCAGCTCAGAGACGTTTTGGACTAGCACAGGCTGCCTTGCCAAGGACTTGGATACCTCAAAGACAACAGGAGCTGGCATCAGTGATGGCAGAACCCAGGAAAGCCAGGTGGAGTTGGGACCTGAGCTTCCCCCACCAGCACCATGAGCTTACGAGAGGGTACCTGGGGCAGCAGCACCCTTCAGGGCTGGGATCACTCCTGTGCTCCCAATCAGGCCTGTTAAAGCTGTGATCCTCAACACACCAATGAAACTGTCTGGATCTAGTCTCAGGTACTGAAGCAAAGTCTAGGTATGAGTCTAGACATGAAGGGCAAGACCAGTTCTGTGATCTGTGTTTGTAGGCTCAGTCTGGCCCCTGGGCCAAGCTAAGGACACAAAGTAGAATGTGCCATTTAATCTGGTTGGATTAACATGTGCATTTAATTAGATCTCATCTCTTGTCAATAAAATCTAGAACATGTTGTTGAAAAGTTGTATTTCATCTTCCTCCAAGACTTTTTGCATACATTTGAGCAAGGAACTTGCAGCACAGGGCAATTGCAATGAAACAAGAAACCAAGTTTTAGCAAAACCAGAGGGTGGGGCTGAAATCAGCATGCTGTCATCTTTGGATTTGTGAATCTGCTTCAGAGGCTGTCCTGCCCCCTCTCCTCCAGGAAGACTCTACAATGGATTTATGTGCTGTCCTGTATGATCACTCCATGGCAGCTGTCTCTGCGCCCAGTCAGCCACAAAAAGCACAATATTGCACTGGCTATGATCACATTTAGGTATTTTGACAAAAAAGGCTCCAAGGACTCATCACAAGCAAAAACATAAAATTGTTTGGAAATATTAATCAGGGGGATAACACCAGTTTTGTTCTTCTCAAATAGTGTTAACTTGCAAGAAATAGAGAAATAATGAGAAGGAAATGGGGACAGCAAGCCTGGCTGTAGCACAGGGCTGGAAACCAAAAAGCAAATTCATTTGAGATCCAGGGATTAAGGTCCAATCATTTGACCTCAGATTAAAAAGTGGATGAGCACAACAAAGAATAGCTTAAAACATTTGGGAAAGTGTAAAGGAAAATCAAGCGGGATTAAATAACAAAACAGCTGCATTAAGCCAGAATGCCTCCCTGATCACAGGCAGCAAATCCAAGTAAAGGATGCCTCAAGCTTCCTCAGTGCCATCCAGTCATCCCCCAGCATTTCTATTTCACAGCCACCCTATGAGTTAATTCAAAAGGAACTCGCCCTGCCCCACACCAGTTTGTTGCTTGTATTGGGCTGCTCTCCCTCACCCTCAGGGGAGCACAGCTACCTGCCAAAACCCCTTATTAGGAAGAAATTACCCAGCAGAAGTAGGCTAGCTAGCTGTAAATGCATGCTTGAGAACAGGAATCCCAGGACAGTGATGCTCGGGCTCTGAGTGCAGTGTGGCTGCTTCCCAGCTTTGCTTTGTGGGCTTTCCCCACCAGCGTGGTTTCTTTTCCTGGACTTGGCCTGTATCTCCTAGGGAAAATCATCCAGCTCCCTTGCAGCCAACACAGGTCATCAGTAGCCATTCCCACAGGTTCCCTGGTGTCCTCCAGGTGTCCAATATGGCTACTTTCTTCTGCAGCACCATTGAAATCATTAACACAGCGCTATTAAATGGGTGTCAGTCCCAGGTGAGCAGCACAGCCTGGCACTGTGGCACTGGCCCAACCCCTTTGTGCTGGTCAGCAGCTCATGGCAGGCCATGCTCTGCCCCAGCCTTGTCTCCAGTTCAGGTTTAGGAAATGCAGAGAGCAGTCATGGGCTGGGGGACACAGAGCTGTGCTAGATGGATGCTGGGTGTCCACCTTGCCCAGATTCAGTGGAGAACTAGTGTCACTGTGACAGTCACAGTTCTCTGCTGGCACACTTCAAGCCACAGCATCCCACAAACACCAGTCTTTTTGTCACCGTGGCCAAAGCCACCTCCCCACTGCCACCATCCTTCAAACACTGTCACTGAAAAGCACCTTGCAATGAGGAACCCTGAGGCTGGGAAGAGTCTGAGCATGGGAATGCCCAGAAGTGTGTTACTGCTTTTCCTCCAGTGATCCTATTTTTCCAGCAGCCCCACTGCCAGCTGCAGTGGCCTGGCAGGCGCAGTGACCCCGAGTGATTATTTAACAGCAGATTGTATAACAGAGCAGGGCAGACATTACATTTCTGTCTCTGACCTCAGCCCTGGGACATCTCCCACCCATAAAACTTCTAGTCTAATCTTTCAGGCCTCAGAGGAGCAGCCTTAGGCATGTGACACCATCCTCCAGAGAGGAGTGACCAGTGGGGACCAGGTAGCTCTGGGCAGGAATGGGCTGCCCAGCACATCTCAGTCCCACAGAAGGGAAGAGGGAGCCTAATGATCCACAAAGGCTCAGGTTTGGAGCCCAGATCCTGCTGAAGTGCCCAAGATGACCCTGCAAAGTCCCTCTGCTCCCTGCTATCCATCTAAATGAAGCACTACACTCGCCTCTCCATTCCTAGCCAGCTGTTTCAGCAAGGTGAAGATGGATGAGGGATGAGCTGTCCTTGAGCAGGGTGAGCCAGTTCCAACAGCTCCTCTGGCCTCCAGCCACAGTGCCTCTGAAACCTGGGAGCAGCTGAACCCCTTGGACCTACTCCAGAAGGGGTGGACAGTGCCCAGGAGCCAGTGGAGAGGTGTCTGCTGCTCTGAATAGTCCAGAACTCAGGACATACCAGCCTTGTGCTGGTGATGTCCCTAAACTGTGTTGCTCTTCCATGGGGCTGAGGAGACAGTTCAATGCAGTAGCCCTCAGTGGTCAGGAGGATGCTGCAGTGTTTAAGGAGGAGAGCACAGGCAGGCCTTGCTTTATCAGTGCTGGGCACATGCCAGGTGGCTCAGACCCACCTCATTCAGAAATCCTTCAAAACCAGCTTCTCATGAAGCCTTACTGGAGCAGACACAACAAGAAGCTTATTTCTGATCTTGACTTCATCATGTCCTGGCTCTGAGCATTCCCTTTCAGCAGGACTTGGTGGGTGTGAACTGCCCCTCCAGGATGAGCATGGATCTGCTGGAAGCTGGAGAGGACTAGCAGGGCCACCAAGCTGGTTGAGATGAAGGAACATTGCCTACAGGGAGAGGTGGAGAGAGCTGCCTTGGTTAGTTGGGAAGAAGAGTTTGGAGAGATTTAGCAGAAGTCTACAGTGACCTGGCAGCTAGAAGGGAAGATGAAGTCTTTCCAGGAGGTAAGCCAGCCTGGCTGGTTCAGGGCATTAGGAAAAGCTCCTTTCCCAGAAGGGTGGTGCAGCCCTGGGACACGGACCCAGAGCGGAGGGGTTTCCATCCTTCCAAATTTTCCAGCCTTAGCTGCTCTGACCCAGCTTTGGCAACAATCCTGCTCCAAAGGCTGACTGAATCTGAGACCACCACAGGCCCCTTCTCACCACTGCTTTCTTTGAGGGGCAATTCTACACCAAACTGAATCAAAATCAGCCCCCCGCCTTGAGCCATTTGTGACAACTTCCATCAGGCACTGCTCCTGTACAACTTACCAAAATGTACCTGCTCAGGGGTGCAGCAGTCCAGAGAGGATTTCACAGCAGCCTGAGCTTAAAAGCACACAGTTTACCAACAGCCACAGCAAAAATAAGTCCAAAGGGTGAGATCAGAAAATCCAATATTTAAAATCTGTGACTTGTTCCACAGCTGGGCCAGAGAGGTAGGTACTGCAATGCAGGTCTAACCATTAACCAGGGGGCTAGAGAGGTGTGATGCTCTCTGAAAAACAGGGTGCTGTGCCCGAGGTCTGTGTGTGCCAGCACTGGGAGAGGATGTGCAGCAAGGCACAGGGATGCTCCTGCAGAGCCCACACTGAGTCCTGAAACTGAAACTGCTACCATGTCTGACCCCTCTTCACCCTTCAGCAGCAACCAGTTCTCAAAGCTCACCCAAAACTATGTCTGGCCAACTCCTTGGCAGGGAGGAAAAGAATAATAAGGCACAATAATGTATTTTTAATAGGTTACATAAACAGTTAAGTTCAAAGCTGCTTTACAAACAGGTGACACAAGATGCCAGTGCTTCCACTGAGAGGTGAGCCAGGCCTTTCATGCAGAAAACATTTTGGCTGTCTCAAAGGCAAATTGTCCTCTCCTTGGAGAGACAAATCTCAGCTGGAAGCAGCAGCTTCCATTTGCTAGGAGCATTTTGATTTTTCACAGCTAGTCTATTTCATTTACAGGCAATGGGGAACTGGATGGGAGCAGTTCTGTGGATCTTTAAAGCCTCCTGTGCACGCCTGGTGCCTGCAGTGCTGCTGCTGGCAGGGACAGCTCTGCCTGGCCCTCACTCCCCTGGAGTGATGCAAGAGGTGCCTTTGCACTTTGCCTTAGTAGGAAAGCAGAGCTGGCAGCAAACCCGCCCGGGAGGCAGCGCAAGAGGCCGGGGGTGAAGGACCACAGCTTGCTCACCATAAGGCAGGGTGGGTGACAGCTCTGGGCAAAGGGTTTGCCCAGGGAGTTTGTCCGGGGCAAGTGCTCCCTTATCACACACTCACAGGGCTGTGTTTACCAGGCTGCTCCTCCAGCTGCCTCTCAGCTGGAGTTTCTACCCTGCTCAAAGGGCAGGGGCTCACAGTGGCTTTTGCCATCAGATCACACGGATCCAGCAGTGTTTTCGTGCCCAAGGACAGCCAGGCATGCTGCATGCTCCCCCTTTCACAAGGATCAGGGGTGTCTGGGTATGGAACAGGCTGAGATCCCGGGCCCCAGGTCTCTCCCAAGCCAGCAGGACAAGTACCATGGAGTCCACTGCCTGACACAGCTGTAGGAGTGGGAATGCCAGCAGCTGCCCTGCATTTTCAGTCTGCTCCTGTCCCAGCGAGGCAGAAGGGACGGCACAGAGAGCAGCCCAGGGTCTGGAGACAGAGGGCTGCCAAAAATGCCAAACCAAGGCTGGTTCTTCTTCTCCCCTCAAGTGTTACAAAATCCATGGTTGAGTTTAAACACTGAAGAGACTGTGACCTTTGGCTCTAGGCTGACCCTTGGAAACATGTGCCCCAGCCTGAAAGAATATAAACAAAAGGAAAACCCAAAAGGAGGAAAGGAAAGTGTTTTTCCAGAAGGAAAGCATGGCAGGAACAAGCCCAGCTGAAGCCAAGAGGGGAGGGCAAAGGAACAGCTTTCCAACAGGCAGCTGCTCTACTCTTGCAACATTCCTGTTCTAAAACCCCATTTAAAATCAATTTTTCTTACATGTAATGAGGACAGGAAGCAAAAAGAAGGTGGAAAATTCCCCAAATAACCTGCATGGTTAATGTGGTATCAAAACAACTGTTTTGCTCCGGGTAGAAGTGGACTGTCTCCAAGTTTGAAGCTGCCCCCACCCTCTCCCAGGAACGAAGATAACACTAGGGAATCCAGAGAACAGCCAGAGCTTGACAGCACACAGCTGGCAGGATCAAGACTGCTCTGCTCCTGCTTTGGCCCAAGGCAGTCTCCACCAGTGTTAGGGCTTCCCCTTCACCTATGTCTTCCTTCTGCAACTCATAATTATGGGAATACGTGCCCACAACCTCTCCCTCCCACCCCAGTCTCCCTTTTAAATCTCCCACTTGTTTTGCCAATGTATCAGTGGCAGTAAAATCTCTGAAGGTCCCCACACACAGACCCTATGGTCTCAGCATCCTTCCAACCCAGCTCTCATCTCCTGCTTTGTGCGTGGTGAGAGGGGGTGTCTGTACCTCGTGACCATCTGAAATCAGGCTTCTCCTTGAAAAAAGCCACCAGAGCTCATCAGGTAGGCAGGGCTTGCTGCTTCCTGCGTGGGGGTGAGCTCCAGACAAAGCCGCAGGGCTCAGGAGTGGCACCACCCAGCAGCCAGGCAGGAGCCAGGGAGACACAGCCCCACCTCTGCCATTATTTCCCTGATGCCCCCACCGTGAGAAGTGGGACCAGCAGAGCCCAGAGGAAAATCATGAGGAAAGGGAATGGGACCCAGTCCTACCCTCTCCTAGGTAAACGTGCAGGCTTCCCTGCATCTCTTTTGTGAGCCCTTTTAGGCAGATGTCTCACCCCATGGGGGACCCTCCGAGCTTCACCTGTGCTGCTGTGGCACTTTTTCATGCCTTTCACTGCCTCATTGCATTTATTTAATTACTGCTTCTCACTGCTCACATCTTTGGCTGTTGGATCCTTTTCCATTCCAGTGGAAGCAATCACACTTGTCTTGCAAGATCTGTTCTTCTTAAGCCAGGCTGCCATTTATCCATTATTATTGACGTATCAAAGGCATTTGCACATGTTCAGAAGCACACCAGCTCCTCAAGGAGGAGGGATGAAATATCACCTCTTGCCTGATAAATTGCTTACACAAGTGGAATCAAACCCCGGTTTCTGGATTGTCCAGTGGGGCTCTTCTGCAATGCTGCTCTTAGGAAAAGGGTTGCAGAGATGTCTTAGCTCACACCCCAGAGCTGGTAAGACTGCAGGAGAGATTCAGACATTGAGTTTTACAGCTTGGATGCTCTTGGTCACCCAGAGGAGATTCCAAAGTCAAGGATGCGTTTCTGCAGAAGCAATCTTGCACACTGGCCTCTCCAAAGCACAGCCACATGTGTGCTTGCTGCCCTCGGCTGTGCCCTGCACAGTCTCTCTCCTCACTCACAGCTCAGCAAATTCTGGAGTGGCCATTCTGGTGAATGAGAGTCCAAACTCAAGCACTGGGAGTCCTTCTGCACGTTTTGGCAGGTCCTTAAGGGTGATCCAGTGCAGACGCTGTGGGACAGCAGGACAGCATCCCATGACCTCAAACAGCCCTCGAGCACGAACCAAAAGCTGTGCCAGATCTACTTCAGAGAGTTTGTCTAAGATTTCACTGTCCCCACTTCAGCAGAAGCCAACACACGCAGTCCCCAGTGTTGAACCTGGAGCCAAGGGACCTGGATTTCTTGCTGCCACCTGCTGTCCCCTGTCAGCAGGGCAGGCCCTGCCCTTCTCCCTGCCAGCTCTGCCCCAGAGCCCCAGCCTGGATCCAGGGGAGGAAACAGCAGGACCCACTGACCCTGTTCCCCAGCCCCTCTTCCCTGTGAAGCACTAGACAGACCCAAAGCCTGGATAGGAACAGAAGCACAAAACAGTGGCGTCTGTGTCCTGATTCTCCTGGTTACAAGCTCCAAAACTACAGTTGTGCCTGATTTTCTCTCTGGAGGACACTCAGCCCTGGGGAATAGTGGCCCACCTTTGCTGTTAGCCAGGACAGACCCACAGGGGAGCTTCCTCCCTGGTAACTCAGCCCATCACAGGGAGGGAGGGAAGCTGACAGCTTCAGACATGGAAGAAACAACAACAATAATAACAGTAATAATAATAGAAATAAAAACAACAACAACATAATCATCTATGCCTGTTACTTTGAGATAGTAAGTTTCCTGCTTCAATTGACAGAAAAGTAAACTGAGCAGATGCCAGGGAGATGATTTCAGATGATCAGGTGTCTGGTCCAGAGATGCAAATCAGGTAAAATGCTGCAGAAACCTGACAACAGCAGAGCTGCAACTGCTTGGTCCTAAAGGACCCTGCCCTTTCCTCCATGGCAGCCTTCTGTATTTCAGATAAACAGGGTAATCCAGGATTTTATCACCTGGGCTGTGCCTGACATAAAGGGAATTTGGGACTACACGTCATCTAAGACCATTTTTTTCATTATTTTTTAAAATATTATATTATTTATTTCTAGGCAGAACTATAGGCCCTGAAAAGAACCAGGAGCAGGAGGAGTGGCAGAAGTCTGTTGTGAAAGGTCTGCAGAGAAAGAGTTGATAAATGTCTTTGTGGCAATAGCTGCCTTCACTGTGCTCATCTCACTCTCACCAGAATTCTGGCAGAAATTGGCACCCCCTGGCCTTACAAAGCCCTGCAGGCAAAACCCAGGCACAGGTAGTTTATTCAATGTCACCTCCACACAAGGCACAACCAGTCCAGTGACATTCCCCAGCAAAGTCTGGACCTGTGGGAGGACAAGGACAGGCACTTGGCTGTGTACCTGTGAGGACCAATGCAACCTCCAAGGTCAAGCAAGCTGCATGGGCGTGCTTGCAGGGGCAAGCTGCTCCATTTCATTAGGAAACCAGGAGGAATTGGCAAGAAAACAGGGAACTCAAAGATTCCGGGCCTCGTGTATTCATCATGTGCAAGCCAGGTTCCACAGAGCTACCTTGTACCAAGCCCTAAACTGCATAAATAAAATCCATTTTGCCACAATCAATCTACCAGAGACCTGTGTGTAAACTCAACCAGCCTGGCTCTGAAAGCTTCTCTGCTTCACAGGCCAGCAGCAGATATTGGTGTCTGTTCTGTGCTGCTGCCACAATCAAGAGCCAAAAGTGCACTCAGGTTGCCCCTGCTCCTTTGTTTAGCTCCCCATTCACAGAGCAGATAAGAACAGTATCTCCCAGGTGAACACAGCTCAGCCTCTCCACCCACCCCTCCCCCAGATGTCAGCAGGGGAACTTGGTCTGGGCTTGGAAAGGACACAAAGCAAAATGCAGTTGTTATCAGCCTGGCCTCTGTGTTGCACAGCCCTGGGTACAAGGCTGATTCAGGGTTATTGGCAGGGTGTTTGGCTAAAGGTAAACACACTCTTCAGCAAGCTGCAGGACAAGTGTGGACAAGTGTCTGAGCTCCCGGTGGAACCTGGAGCACTGGGCAACTTGATTTTAGGGCTTTTTCTGCCCTAAAAAGTCAGGGCAGACTCCCACCCTCCTTGGCTCAGGAGCCAACCTCACAGCTGGCAGACCTAAGCTCAAGCCACACACACAACCCAAAGCAGGCATTCAAGTGAGTGACTCTGGAATTCTGATCTACAGAGGCTTTAACAGGAACCAGGCTAATGCAAAGTACAGGCAGTCACACAGTGACTGGGGAGATGGGGAATATCGGCATCTCAAGAGGACTAAAAGATAGAAGCAGCTTAAGTGCCTGCAAAATGGCTTAAGAGCAGCTTCACATGGAAAGTGACTGCTGCTTAAGCAGTTTAAAGTCGAGCCCCTCTCAAACATTGGTCAGCTATGAGCAGCTTAGTGCAGGAAGGGCTCCTGCCAAGGCTGCTGGGATGGCAGCATGCCATGGGAGAGAAACAAGTGTCCCCTTGGAGCAGGGAGCCTCACCCCACACACATCCCACCGATGAACGTGTGCCATCCCGGTTCGGAGCCGCTCTGTCCTCCCCGTGAAAGGAGGCTTGTCCTTGGCCGGATGTTCTCCAGAAAGGTCTACAAAGCAGAGTTCCTGGAAAGCCGAGTCTGCTTTCAGCAGTAAAATAAAATGGAGGCTGTGCTGGCAGTCTCAGGGCAGGAGCTACGACTCTTTTCTTCCTGCCGGTTTCAAAGAGTAAGATTAACTTCCGTTGTTCTTGCATTCTTGAATATCCCTGCCCTGTTTCTTGGGAATTTTCAAGCTGTGCAGAAGACAGAAGACCAAGCTTCATTTGGAAGCTGTGGGAGATGAAAAGGAAAACCTCCATTTGTTTTCTTTTTTTCTTTTTGCAACGCCAGGGTCATCAAGGGTGGGAGCACTGAAGGTAATGGCAGGGGCAGGCTGAAGCCGCAGTCCGACATGAATGATGTGTTATTTGCCTACAGTGAAGAAAGCAAGATGAGCAGGGTTGCACTCAGCTGTGAACTTGGGGTCCATAAGCTTGAAGACCTGGTGAAGTGTTATCACCTTATTTCTCTTCATGAGAAAAACCTGTCCTTCAGACTACTTCAGGTAGGGTTGTTATTAGTAGCAGTAGTAGATGAAAGTTATAGCTGAAAAAAGCAAGACTAGAGAACTTGTTACTTTGAAATAAATCAATAGCTCAGTTCTAATCTGGGATCCTCTGGTTAGCTCTCATTGCCTCGTGTTAACACAAAAAGGAGGAGTTAGGGGCATATAAAGGATCCTTATGAAGGCACAGACAAGTCTTTCCCATACAGCAATAAAAAGATGGAAAACCACCACAGAAATCTTGGGCAAGGGGAACATATTTAAGTGTAACTAAAATACTCCAGTTTGAGCTCTATCCTCAGAACTCAGGAGTTTGTTTGGTATTTAAAGTGCACCCCAATATGACGAGAGAACTAAATTTCAACAAGTCGGATTCCCACCTTCAGAAGTTTCAGGTTACCATGGTTCAATCAGAAGCCATAGAGCAACTTCAAAAAAAGATTATCAGGTCACAGTCTGACCAGGCTATTTCTTAGACACTTCTGAAGCCTTTTGACAGGATGCTTATCTAGAGCTCACTGATTTAATCTGATTTAGCAGTTACAGTGCTGTGGTTAACAAAAAATAGAAGCATAATCTATATTACATGCAAATCTCTGCACCCCTGCCATTCAGTTTAAAATGGCCAAAGATTTGCACCTTGCTGATAAAGCATCACCGAAATATTCAAAGTCTATTGTATTAACAGCCTAAGAGACAGAAAATTTAGGATTTTCAGTAAGAAGCACTCTAATAACTTCTGGAGGCTTATTTGACTACTATGCACTTGAATTTTCAATGGAGCACAAACAATTTAATTTTTTTAGTAGCTTGAAGAAAGATGAAACCACAAATGGAAAGAAAAGATGGCAAGAGAAAATAAACAGATAATGGCTTATATGAAATTGAGTAATTACATCCTGCATTGTGCTCCAACTCCCAGCCTCATCCATCCCCCATCCTACAATCCCACTCCAGTGTTTAATTCTGAATACTGCTATGCTGCCCCTGCCAGGATTAATTTGTTTTCCTGGATCCCAAATGCTCTGGAAAAGAGGGTTAATTATTTTGCCATAGCTGCTGGCTTCCTGGCACGTTTCTGGTGGACTCACTCCCTTGCATGAAGACCCACTCAGGCTGCAGCTGCTCCAGGAACACCACAGAAGGAAAAGTTAAATAAATCATGCCAGGAATTAAGACCACACTTCAGCAGCTGCAACTGTGAGGAAGAAGAGCAGGGAACACATCTGAATTCATGTTTGGCTCCAGCCCAGGGAGCTGGCTGGGAAAAACCATGACAGGAAGGCTTGGCACAGGGCAGATAAAGCTTTCTGAATACAAGAAAAGGGACTGAGGTACTTCCTTCAGAGAGCCATGGTCAAAGCACAGCAGAAGTAATCTGGCTGCATTAGGTTCTTCCACATCCTGTGAGAATTATAGTCCTTGGAGGAAGAAATCCTCTATTTGTAACAGGGAAAGGCTATTATGCATTAGGAGACTAAACATAACAGAAATATTTTGCTCTTTTAACTTGATAATGCACTCATCTAGAAATGGATTGACCCTTTATCAAATCAGATGCTTTATCAGTAGAACTTGGGGGCCCCATCATCCCCAAAACCCTGAACATCTATTTGTTTCAGGTTATTTTTAACAGATTCTAAGGAACTCAAATGGCCCACTAGAAACATCACATTATCAGAGGAGTGAGCACATCTGATCACTCCTCCCCACAAGTGTCAATATTAATGGTGCAACTGAGAAGATACTTGAATTTCACAACAAATCAGTCATGCAGCACACTTCTCTCTGACTGGTTAGACATAAAAGTAGACATGAAACGCTGGAATGGCTAAAAAACCCACTGGTAGCTACAGATGTGGGAATGCAAGGTACTTTTAAAAAAAAAGGAACACACAAAAGAATCCCAAATATGTTTAAACACATCCCTGAGATGAAAAAATAATTGAACAAAAAATGCTCATGTTCCCAGACCTTGATGCATTATTTAACAGAAGAGACTGAATGTCTCCTGCTAAGCCACCAGCACATTCAAACAAGTTCAAGAGCTGTTCACAAGAAAACACACAGCAGGAAAAGGAGCGAGTTGCATTTAATTACAACAAAAGGGTTTCAGCCAGTAACAAGCCAGCTTGCCCCAAACATTATCCCTTTCTAAAAGACAGACTTAGTGACACCACATCCAGCTGTATCATTCCTTTCACAAAGCAGAACATCCAAATACATGGTTTCTTTTAAATCTTCTCTTTCATCACCCTAGCAATGCACTCTATCTTGCTGTGGTGGTATAGAAAGTCAAAAAACAACTCTTCACACTTCTTGCATATAAAGAAAAATAAATATAAACAAGAATTAAGAGTATAATGAGAAGAGGAACATATCACCACCTCAATACATCTTTACTCCCAATGAAAGGTGATCAATTGGAAAATCAAACAAAACATCACCAACAAAACAAACAGCAGGACAGACATGAAGATATTACATTGTGAATGACAGCTGCTTACCAGCAGGGAATGTGCATTGCAATGTCCAATGTTTTGCTTGTGTGACTTATGCAAAAGAGACAGGAAAAAATCCCCTGCATTAAGAGACCATGAAGTTTAATTTTAATCTAACAAGTATGGTAATACCACTGCCAAATGAGAGACAAACTTCACTCACTCCCTCTGGAGCAACTAATTCCCCACCTGCCCCACTGTTTGGGCTCTGTTCTAAGGAGCAGGACTAAAGGTGAACACAGACCTTGGGTGTGGAAGAAGACCAACTTCATTCCTTCCTGAGGACAAGCATCCACTCTGGTAGGCCCAAGAGAAAACATTATTTTCTTTTAACAGCAAAGCACCAACAAGGAATCTTTCCTGTTCGCATGAACACATGAATAAGATGGTTATTTTGTGGAGAAAAAAGCTTGCACAATTCTTCAGTCTCCTCTCTTTTCTGCCCCACATGGCACAGGCTACTCATTTTGCATATGGGCCATCCAACTGCTATCAAGTCCTATATGATATACCCAGAACCATGCTCCATTTGATCTGGGAAGAGACAGGAAAGATGCCTTTCACCTGAACATCTTAGGCACTGAATGCTGTGATCCACTGAGGACACAAAAACATTAAAGTGCATTTCTTTTTTTTTTTTTTTTTTTTAAAGATGAAACCTTGAATGTTTTACAGGTCATTCATCCCACACTGCAATTTGAAAGCAGACTATTTCTAATGCTCAACTACAAACAACTTCTGGAACTACACCAATACAACCAAGCAATGGAAATTATGACAGGAGAAACAGATTTCCACAGAACATTTAAGTTGGTAAAAGAGAAATGAGAGTCTGGGAGAGATCTTTTACAGGTAAAACACTAAGCAGCGAAGAGCATTTCACTAGCAGCAAGATATGGCACGTGGACTTCTGTGCTGGAGCTGTCTGGAAGCAATTTCTGGGGAAAGAGCACTGAGGCTGAAAGAGTCTCAGCAGTGCCCCTAAAATGCAAGTCTCTTTGCCACCTCACAGACCGGAGGCTGGGATTATTCCAAACCCTGTGCTGAAAGAGCTGCCAAAAAGCAGCTGGTTTCAGCTCCCAGTTCAGACATATTAAAAGCCTGATGTGAATACTTAAAACACTCATTACCTGAAGCATGAACAAAACGGAGGTAGACAGGGCAAAAATAAGTCATTGTTGACAAGAAAACCTGAAGGACACTTGACACATTTTCCCTTGTATGATAAGGAATATTTGCCTTGAAATTATGGGGAATGGGGAAAATCCAGTCTGTATTGAAAGATGTGCAATGCCCACAGCCTGTAAACATCCTACAACATAACCTCTCAAGGACAAGCACTCTGCACAAATCATCTTGCATAAAGGATGGATATAGATAAAATCCATAAAGACAGAACAAAGAACTTGTCGGATAAAGCATAAACTACCTGATAAAGTAACTTCTCTGCAGTGACTAAGAACAGAACTGGAAGAGGCCCTCAACAATCCACTGCAAATTCAGAAAGGGGAACACACACAGAGTCTAGGACAACAGCTCCCAGACTCCTCTGCTTGGATTTCCATTTGTGGGGGCTTAGCCCAAATAAGACACAACTGCAGTTCCAGAAGACAGGTTTCAAAGTACTGGGCCAGAACAAACCATCTTCTCCAAAGTGAAAGATTTCTCACCTCATTGATTTCACACCACATAATCAGTTACTTTGCCTGAATTCCACTGAGATTACCTCAGCTTAAGCTACAGACCAGCCAAGACTATTCACCCAATTAATTCCTCCATGGTCATAATAGATGTTTAAGATAAATCAGACAGAAGAAAACATTAAATTAACTGTCCAGCTACAAAAGGATATGGTGGAAGCTTTCTTTTTCTTTTAACTGTTTCTACCACCTTGGTTTCTATTGCAATCCACGTTGCCACCACCCACCACAGCTTTTACCATTTAGTAAGTCATAACCACTGCTTTAAAAAAAGAGTCAAAAGGATATGTTAAACACCAAAGATTTAAGTTTAAATCATGGAAAATGAGGATGAACACATTGATACAGGCTTGCAATTTTAATTTTTAAAAGGCCCCTATGGTGGGACTAGCTGTAGATGGCATCATGCTAATGCAAATGGAAAATAGTTTTTTTTTAAAAAAAAAAAAAAAACAAAAAAAAAACCCACTTTAAACCCACTTTAAATAAGTATGAAATCATACCATACACGTGTACATATTTAATCATTTTCTACGTTAGCTCTGTTTGAACTATAAATCAAGTTTATACTACTAAAAGTTCAGTATGTGCAACATTAACCCAATCAAAGCATTTTATAAATACAAGCTTCTTTTTAGTATTGCAACATACTTCACTACTTAACATACTGAAAAACAAGTTCTACATTTAAAATTCTGCTGTAATAGTTCTATCTGCCAATTAAGACTACAAATGGAAAAATACTTGCTAATCTTTAACATTTTGAAAATGCAAATATATTTCATTTTTTGAAAAGAAACAATCTTGTTTATCCTACTGGTGCTTCTTTAGACATTTGAAGATACTACACTAACAAAATACAAACTTTGTAGTAAGCTTACAACATGTACTTCTCAGAGGCAAAAATAAAAAAAAATCTGGTTTGTATTTATGAAGGAACATCCATTTATTATAAAACAAGATAAAAGATATTAGAATTAAGTTGAAACAAGGCAACATTAGAACAACCACTTTAGAGCTTTGTGAACGAAGTGTAGTTTTTAACTTGCAAATCCAAGTGAACGTAGCTCTTAACATGCTGTCCTCTTCTCTATAAATGGGATGAAGTAGAGAAGCAAAGCTTCAAGGTGTAAGGGTTGGAGCCATCTGTAAGGAGACAACACAGAACACACCGTGGGCACAGCTCTCCTGCCGATCCACCTTCCATAACCTGGCAAGTTCACCAGTTCTGTCTATTTCACACTCACACCTCCACTGGGGTTTGCCTTTTTCACATTGAAAGAGAAAGCTTTTCTGCTGTTACCACCTCTACAAACTGAGATAAAACTGAAATTGTCAACAGTGTGCTTTCCATACTATCTTCAAAAATATCCTGCCTCCATTATTAAGAAGGTGGACCAAAGGTGTGGGGGGAATAGAAAATATTTAAACTGTTAACACTTCACAGGGAGACAAACTCATAACTGCTAGGTGAAGGAAGTTTAAAATAATATTAGACACTGGCCTGGATTCAAAATTATGTCTAGGTACACCTGGAAAAATTCCATTTAATCCAGTAAACTGTCGTAATTGTTCAGTGCAGATCTGGCCTATTGTGTACTTGTTTAGCAGGTGAACTCACCCCCCTCTATTCTTGCTAGTTTGGAGCTAAATTCAACTTGGCTTCACAATTTCTGCTTTCAAAGGGAACATGCCACAGGAGCAATAAATTGAGAGCAATGAGCTGAGTAATTTAAAGAATCCTCTGTTCAAGACATTGCAGATTTCTCTATATTGTGAAAGAATCATAGAAGGGGTTGGTTGGAAGGGATCATCTCATTGGATCATCCAGTTCCAACCTCCTGCCATATGGCAGGGATGTCACACACTAAACCAGGTTGCTCTGAGCCCCATCCAGCCTGGCCTTGAATACTTCCAGGGATGGGGCATCCACAGCTTCTCTGGGAAACCTGTGCCAGTGCGTCACCACCCTCACAGTCAAGAACATCCTCCTAACATCTAAAACCTAAATCTCTCTTAGTTTTAAAACCCTTACTCCTTGTTCTACCACTATTTGCCCATGTCAAAAGTCACTCTCCCTCTTTTTTATATGCCTGCTTTACTGGAAGGCCACCGTGAGGTCATCTTGGAGCCTCCTCTTCTCCAGGATAAACAGCCTCAGCTCTCTCAGCCTTTTCTAACAAGAGAGGTGCTCCAGCCCTCCAATATATTTTGTGGCTACCAAAATCCTAAAGTCCTTTTCGACAGAAATAAAAATAATTCAGCAGTAAGATTACTTACTTGGGACTCTTATCTGGTAGTGATTAAGTACAGTGAGAGCTTCCACTGCATCTGTCTTACATTCCCATTCCAAAAGACCAGACAGTGTTTTGGCAGAAGCTGTCAAAAGGAGAAATAAAAACGGGAAGGAGGGGATCAGTAAGGTCTCCTGACAGCACATACTCCGATCAAAACTGGAATCAAGTAACTTCTCAAACTGGTCAAGTTTTACTTACGTTTTGGATCAAACACTTTGTATTTAATAAAGCTGAGAACTTCATGATCCTCACATAACTGTCACAAAAATAAAATAAGAGGTAAAACTCCAGCAAAAGTGCACATAAACCAATTAGCAAAAATTCCAAGTTCCTGGATGAAACACACAAAAAGCAAGATTCTGACTTTTTAAGAGAGTTTGCAAGAATTTATGGCAAATAATTTTAAAAATATGTTTAGATTGGTAACTCCTTAGAACACTATTCTGTAGTATGTAAAACAAGGTTCCTGTATCTGTGATATCACTGCTACCTCCAAAAACATATTTAAATAATAACAAATTCTACTTTTTGGAATTCCTGCTCCAATACAGTAGCTCTGAAGTTGTACATACAAAGACACCACTTGGGAACCAGAGTTCCCTTTCAGACAGAGCTGGAAAAATATATTTAATTGAACTGAAAAAGAACTCACTGAACTGCCAATCTTACCACTGCCTCCACTTAAAGAGGCCCAGTATTGCATGTTTTAAGCATCCAGAGTTCATTTACGATACAGCTGTGCCAAGGGTCCCAGGTGTATGCTTGTCTCCATTCCAAAACATCCTAGCAGTCATTACAGGAAGTCAGTAAATCCTTTGTGAGTTGTAGTCCTAACTTCCATGTATTTGGCTTTGTGTCTTTTCCCTTTCCTCCAAAAACCCCCCACATTAAGCTCCTCAACTTTATTTTCAAGATTTTTTTTTTTTTTTTTTTTAAGTATGACTAAAATTGAGACAGTAGCTCTAGAATTGAACATCTCCAGGAGGGCTACACAAATGTGTTTTAAGGAACATCTCTCTTCCAGTGGCTCTGCTACAACCCTCCCAGTTACTTGTTTTTAAAAGCAGCACCATAAAAAGCCAGGACAGAGCTCAGAAAGCGCTGGATGTCAGCCACTCCAAGTGCCTACCTTTACAAATGTTTCCTCAGTCACACACAGGGGAACATTGTAATAATGCAGCACACAGGAGGGTGGCTGGATGATGTTCTTGGATGCCTGGCCAGCACTGGTGAAGCGATTGTTCTTACTCATGGCAAAATCCTTGTAACTACTCGTGCCATCCTCCAGTTCAAATATCTGGCTTGGAACTACTGAGTGCTGCTTGGAAACACTGGAATTTAAGGATAAAGTTTCTTAAATAATTAAGGCTATCATATTTTGCAGATTATTATCTTACTAGAAAAGAGCTGATGTTTCTTTATAACAATTTGAAATAAATAGAGTAAGAACAGGATGAGTTGGATTTGACACTTCCCTTAAAAAAATGCAGAAAGAATGGATAAGACACATTAGGGAATACAGCTTATTAGTGGCCAATCCATGTAATGACAATATGCATTGTGAATGTAAATAAATAAAATTATAAATAGTAATAAATCTTAAGAGTGGTTGGGGTTGAAAGAGACCTGATCTCCTTCCAACCCCGCTGCCATGGGCAGGAACAGCCTCTACTAGAGCAGGTTGCTCAAATCCCCATCCAACCTGGCCTTCAACACTTCCAGGGATGGGGCACCCTCAGCTTCTCTGGGGAACCTGTACCAGTGCCTCACCATCCTCACAGTAAAGAATTTCTTCCTCATATCTAACCTAAATTCACCCTCCTTCAGCTGAAAGCCAAAATAAACAGTGGTAATTTGGAAATCATAACTCCAATGATGATAACAGAGTAATTCGACATTGTCCCTTTGAAACCTCATTCCATCTGCCCACTGGTGGACTATTAATCTGATAAAACGTATTTACCAGACATTGAGTCTCTTTCCAAATAACTTGACATTATTGAGATGCGTGACCGCTCTTTCTACAGCGTATTCATCACCCATTTCAACCAGTGCTGTGCCCGGAATAGTCTTCATAAATTTCACCTAAGATAGATAAGGTAAAAAAAAATACATTGCAACAAAGAGCTCAACCAATAGTTTTACAAAACATTAGGATATATTTTTAGACAATCTCAGACAGGCTTTTTCCAAAGTAGTTGGCTTTGGAGGCTCAGACAAGCTTTTTTTGTATAGTAGTTTCCAGGTTTCTGATAAATTATGCCTTACCTTCTCAATGTTTCCATACAAGCAGAAGAGGTTGAATACCCTTGAACAGTTCATCTTGAGCTGATGCAACCCACTAACCATGACAACTGACCCAGAAGGATTTCCACCGTGCATGTAAGAGGAGGACGCCTGCGGCAACGGATAAGCAACAAGTTCTGGAGTGTCCCGAGATCCCATGCGGTACCGGCTTGGCAAGGGCAACAAAGGTCCATGGGAGCCTAAGGAGATGAGAGACCATGTTTTTATGTTGTTTGAAATAATTTTCACGAAGTAATCATGCATCAAAGCCCACACAGATAATGCATGTTTAAAGAAGGGGCAGAAGGTTATGGCAATTGCTGAAAAAAGATATTACAGTAATTACAAAAATCATTAATCATTATCTTCCCTGCAGCGTGCAAAGTATTTGAACATAAATGTATCAGAGAAAATAATTAAAATCAACATTCTGAAATATTCCCATCTAGTAACAGAGCTACATGACACCAAGAAAGAATATTACAAAGTTGGGAAAACAAATCAAAAGGAGCAAGACAGAGGTCAGGAGATGACACAGCTCTTTTTCCCAGAGACATGAGATTAAGTCAGAAGCCTGTCTTTCTACAAAATGCTCATTTGGAAGAAACAGGAATACTTAAACCCCCACACAAATGCAAAATGAAGTGGTACTACTTTCCACTATATATAAAGTGACAAGTTTCACTGAAATAGACAATTTTTTTTTTTGTTTGTTTGTTTTTTTTTGTTTTGTGGTGAGACACTACTAGTAAGCAGTACCCCTGTTCATAGAAAATGCCAGTATTACAGACCAGGGGAGGATCCCTGTTTTTCTGAGACAAAAAATAATGTGAAATTCACATAAGCCAAGTATAAAAGGAACCTTTTGTCCTTTTTTTTCCACAGCAGAAAGCAGGAATGAAAGGGAAACAGTGGTATAGGAGGAGATGGACACATTACTTAAGGTAGAAGGATATATCAGAAGAATGAAAAAAGAAGATCACGAAATCAAGGCGGCACTTGGAAATTCTGGGGATTCAAAGAACCTTTGGAAGGAGTAGGTAGGATGTCAACCAACATTGTAAAATACCTTTGCAAAGA
This sequence comes from Pseudopodoces humilis, assembly GCF_049639895.1. NCBI lineage: Eukaryota > Metazoa > Chordata > Aves > Passeriformes > Paridae > Pseudopodoces > Pseudopodoces humilis. The sequence continues at coordinate 10,810,368 of NC_142202.1, forward strand.
AAAAGGCAAGACAAACCACACTGCACCTGAGAGGTGAGAGAGTAAACACCTAGAAAAGTCACATGTGAGTGGGGACATTTGTTTCTCCACCCCGAGGTCTTTGCTCAGCACATGAAAGTGACAGCAGGTCTTGCCTTACAGAGAGCACTGGTAACAAACACAGCACTTTATAGAGCTGATTCCAAAACATCATTTCTCTACAGACGCATAGCTGTACCTTTTCTGAATCAGCTAAATTAGAAATGCCAATACCAACAATTCATAGCTTTGCATCCAAAGACATCAGAGCTCTCTGTTGTACCAAACCATTGACTACGCTACGTTGCCATTTTCTAGAAGAAAACTGCTTTCCCAATCCAGATATCATTTTCTACCCATTGCCAGAGTGATGGCAACTGAAAGAAAACTTTCTTCCAAGGAATAAACCTGTAGAGCTGAATGCTTTGGGTGACAGGAAGAGGTGAGGCAGTAGTGCACATGGATTTCACTGAACCAGCAGTGTTTCAGAAGGCAGACTGACAGCAGACTGACAGAACTGCTCATGCTGAAGGGAACCACAGCTAAGCATTGATTAAATATTTAGAATTCCACAGAGCATGTAAGAAATCATAACCAGCTGTCATCCCATGTTACTTACCATAGCCATCATGTCTAAAGGATGATGGGTGCTCTCCCAAAATAGCTTGTCTCTGTCGGCCCTTCCCTCTGTCTAACGTGGGAAGGGAAAGAAACCAGTTTAGTATGCACAACCAGGCACTTGATTACTCCAGTTAAGACACAAAGCTTCTAGTTAAGAAGTGAAAAAGTATTTTGAGTCCTTGTTAATTTTATAAACAATTTCTCATTCACTCTATGTCTAAAAACACAAGCTGTAGCTCTGGGACACCAAAATTAAAAGACTGCCATCTGTATAACAAATTGCACTTAAGTTGATTTGGGGCAGTGGCCAATGAGGAGATGCAGACATTTAAGGTTTATGGAGATACCAAATAGTTCTCCTAAACAGACACCACACATTAGTATAGAAAACACCATACAGCAGGATTTACCCATGTGTCTCTTAAAACAAATTTGAAATGCAGTACTTTTGAAAGACAGTACCTGAATCATAATATTAGCTTCAACAGCAACACATTTTCAAAGTGGGCTTCTTTCAAGAAGTTTCAGCATAAGCCAACAACAACCTGTATTACATGGTTTCATAATCAGTAAACAGAGAGCATTACATATGTGTACATATATATTTACAGAACACCTACTGATTTATGGGCGTGCTGAAAGGATTGTACATTGTGGCATTATCAGCAGCACATAACAGTTCAACTGAGGGAAAGTATCACTGAGTAATGCACTTGAACAACAGTCAATCCTTTAAGAAAACCCAGTTCTCTAGGATATAAAGTTAAGCAAGGGGTCTACATTAATGGAAGGAAGCAATGCCTCACAGCCAAAGCTGTATTTTCCAATCAGATCCATGCTGCACAACAAAAAAAATCTAAACTTCCAGATTTCTTTGTGGTAAGCAACAACTAAAAAAAAAAAAAAAAGCTACATTGAAAAGATGGGGCAAAGCATTTATCAATTTACAACAATTCTCAGGATATTTAAGTATGACTGCTGAAAATAGTAACTCCAGCCCAATGCAGTTGGAGGTATTTTCCCCAAAAAACAGCAACTATTTGATTACACAACAGTGGTAGATGAAAACACATGTGGCCCTTTCTGCTCAGGACTTTGAGGCCAGGTTCCAAGTCAGATATTTACTTTGGCAGTAAAATCTGAAGAGAGAGCAGTCCTGAACACTTTCAAATATATAGAAGAAAGACTGCTGTTGTCAGGTTTATTTTTCCACTCCCTTTTCAGGGTAACAGCTCCAGTTCTTGGCTCTAGAAAGCAAAGGAGCAGTCAGATCAAGTATTTTGAGCATTTAAACTGTATGCAGTAATCATCTTTCAGAAAAATCAGTTTTGTAATTCCAACCTGTGGAACTAAATACTTTGAAACTTCCCACAGTAAAATACAGTCAAGAATGACATTCTTCAAATAAAGAACTCTGTGAGAAAAGTTTGACAGATATTTCCTCCTCATGGTGGTGCAAGTCTCTCCTTGCCCTATACTTGTTCCTTCCTTGAACAAAGCCCTGGATTGTGCCAGTAAAATACTTGTGTAAACAAGCATTGAAACACGAGAACTGACGTGTGTTAAAAATAATTCTGAAAGGAAAGGTTCTTTATAATCTTGTTTAAGCTTGGGTACCTTGATTTTTAGTTTTGTTTTTACATCAGGTCCTTGAATCACTGAGCAAGCTGGTATTACCACCAAAAGAAATGCTCCAAACTACAGCTTGAAATTTCTGGCTAAAGTCAAGTAGAATACTAAGTCAGGTGGGTTTTTCATTCAATCTAATGCAATACAAGTTCACAGCAGCAGGCACTTGTTAGGATGCTTACTTTAGTGGAGAAAGATTACGGGAAATTTATTACCATAAAGAACTAGAAACAGTTCTTTAAAACAGATCATTAGTAAAATGCATTTCCTTCCTAACATTTGAAAGGCAGGTGTGAAATTCTGAAAGGATTTATTGGCATGACTGACCTTGGAATGAAATTCCTTTGGGATAAGATCTTTGCTGCAGTGAGAACCCTACAGCTCAGATCACACTATGTTCAAAACCCAAATAATGCTGTTGCAAGAGTAAGTTGAAGGACAAATACATAAACTCCAAAAAAAAACCAACAAAAACAACAACTCCTGGATTACTTTATGGGCAAAACTGCTCTAGATGCCTGTTTCTCAAGTACATTTCACTGTTCATTCATAAATTTATATTCCCATTGTCCACATAAATGGATGTGGATCATAGTAAATGAAAAATCATGCTACATACAATATGTAATGAGATAGATAGATAGATAGATAGATAGATAGATAGATAGATAGATAGATAGATAGAAAGAAAGAATACAAGTCTACCTTTTTTTTCCTCTTAAGTGTAGTAGGGTGCTTATGTATAGAGAATAGAGACAGTAATAAAAGAAAAACAAGAGCAGGGCTCTTGAAAAGAGCAAGCCACACCTATCCTAAGTTTTTCATTTTCCACTGTTTGCTCAAGTTTGGGGAAGTTTTAGTTCATACAGTCATATCCCTCTGCAGACCAATTACATAATGCATTTAGATGCACAGTGTTACAAGTCAGCCTCCAAACACTGCAATGATCAAAAGATACAAGGGTCAAATTAATCCTTTCAATATTTCAAATTCGAGCCTTTAGATTTTTTTTTTGTCCTTGAGTTTCTCCAGAATCCCTTTTCTTTGACTCAAGAATTTGAGAAAAAATTTGAATCCCGATACAAATTGTCATAATCTACAAGCTGCAACCAATACTGTAGCTCCCTTGTTAACTTTTTACAAGAACTTCATTTTGAAAAGCCAAGCCCTAAGTTTTTAGTTGTACAACAGTTTCACAAGCCCAGTGTCTCTGCAGAATTACTGTGGAAATGCAAATCTCTTGAGACAGCCAAAGCCCTGGTTCTCATGTAGCCTTTGATAAGTAGATACTCTATCTTGGTCACATTGTCTTCACTTTTCTAACTTTACATTGAACACATTACTGTACATAGGTTACTGAACACTGCACTCAATAGTTACAGATTTTTGGTTATTTTTAAATAAACACTTTACATGAATTAGGCTAGACAGCAGTTTGACTGTACATATATAATCATAGTTTCCACTGACATGAGTTAAGCTCTGAGAATTTTTACAGCTGAGTAGTTAAGAGACAGTATGCCTGTACCAATTATGAATCTCCCTATTTTATTACTTAAGTATAGCTGAGGGGACTTCTTGGTATTGCACTGCTCAGTTCCAACTACCTGCATATAAGGAATGAACTTCCCTACTACTAAACAATATTTACACTGTTAAGTCTGAATGCAACTCTCACATACAGCAAGTAATAACAAGATTACAACATCAGTGATATCAACAAGAGGTTCTTAATTTTGGAGTTTCTCGATTTTTCACTGGTAATTTTAAGGGAAATAAGATCAGCATACATACAAACTTGAACAGAATGGGTACAGTCTATCATGTTATTCATCCCACACAAATCTGAAGTACTGAAAATGTCCTCCTTTACAAACTTGTGGTGGTGGTGCATGCAGTATGCAGACAAGGTGAACTGCAAGTCTGAGGTTTTTCAGAGGGTTTTTTTGTTTGTTTGGGGTTTTATTTTGCTGATGCCGATGTGGTGCATGATGAAGTGTAGAGTCAGCCTGCTGAAGTCCTCTATCCTTCTTAATGCCTTGTCCAACATAGGGGAAAAGAGTCCTTTCGAAGGAGAAGCAGTGTGCAAGTTTGTAGCTTATAAGGAATAGTCTGTGCCAGGTTTCCTCTCCTCCAAAGAGAGAGAGCTGCTTGGAGAAATGCAAGTCCTTGAGAACTGCGAAGGTGCTTGGAGGTGTGGGCTCCTTGTTGCACTAAGTGGCTCAAGCACACGGCAGTAGGGGGCACTAGGGCTCAGGGTTAATTCCCTGCCGTGGCACAGCCTCCAGCAGCACTGGCCTGCTTTGGAAGGACTGTTGCCACACAGCCTGACCACGTGTGAAGGGCTGGCATTAGTACAGTCAAACAGCTACAGTGAGAATGGATCAGAACCTACCTCGGCGGCCCAGATATGGCTTAGTGTAGTCCCAACTATCGTTGTCATTCCTAATGACATTAAGTCGAGTTGGCTGTTCAAATAAAGTAAAAGTGAAAGAGGTTAAGCCTTGACTATATGGGTTTTTGGGTTTGTTTTTTTTTTTTTTAGTAAAATTAAAAGAGAAGGTCCAAGCATTACCCTTGCATATTCAATTTTTAGTGTGCAGCATCCTGCATAGATATCTGCTCCATTGAGCGCTGCCTTCGCCTTCTGGGCACAAAACACTGATTCAAACATACACATCATGTTAAGGATCTTTTTCCCCAGGTGTCTCATTCACGTCCCTTTTATCTGATAGGGCTTTACTTTGGAAGCCTGCAGGTATTTGACTATTGTATACACTACAAGAACTCCACACAGACTTATCACAGTAGTTACTTTAAAGCACAAAGAAGTAAGTGTACACCCTTTTTAGCTCATTAGCCAAAAAATCTCACTTAACTAAAAGAGAGACTTTGAGTGAACAAATATTGATCTTGCCTCAAAAAAATACAACAGGCAGATGCATGTACCAGGCTCCAACACCTAAGTTATTTCATATGCTCCCCATGCTCCAAGATTAGTTCTGTGATTAACAGAAAAATGTGCCTGAGCCTTGGCACATCACAACCCATGATCTCACCCATACTCAGCAATATATGGTGTCAGAAAGCCTAAACTTTGCAGCAGAACAGACCTTTTGCACCATGTCTTGATATCATTTAGTGACATTTTAGAAGAAGTCCAAAACAACAGAATGTGCCTTGGTTTTACCACATTCCTGCAGTCCATCTTCTTCCAAAGTGACACAGGTTCACTGTGGGACTTAAAAATTAAGAAAGTTAAGCTTCCCAAACCTGCAAGAAACCTGGCCAGAACTGCAGAAGTAATGGGTACTTCAAGGAGCATTTAAATTTGAGTAAATTTTTTAACTTTTCAGAAAAGGCTTATCTTGAAGCTCATTTTCCTTGCCTCCCCCAACTGTTTCCTTGCTGCTGCATTACTTCACTCATATTTGTGAGTTTTCTTTCAGTTGCTGGCTGGTTTCATTTTCAATAAAAGGCACGTTACAGAATCTACTTCAAGGGACATATGGATGATCATTTCTAGGTGTGTGCAGGACCCTCCCCACAACATCCATAATCTCTTATAAGATGAGGAATAACCCCTAACTGTACAAGTCATCTGATCCTGACAATTCAATTTGTGACAAACTTAACACATACAGTAAGTCAAATTATTGTCTGTTAGGACACATGGTTTAAGTTTTCTACATAGATGAATAGCAATTAGTTTGATTTAATAGAAATTAGGTAGTTCCCTTTGCCTGGAAAATCATCAATACAACCATCACATTGGCAGCATCTGAAATCACAAAGTAATTCCAAATAATTTGGCAAATTTTGTCCAGATAACAGTTTAAAAATGGATGTTAATAAAGCTTTAGGAAGAGGGCTGTCAGTTAAGGCCTAATCATATCAGACTTTGGGCTTCACAAACCACAGCAACACACAACAATTCTGAACATTCAAGCCAAGAACAACTTAGTGCTGCAAACAGAATAAACAGTAGGATAATAGAGCAGGGAATTTCTTCAACATATGATGCCCAAGAATCAAGGTCAAGGATGGCCTTTGCTTTATAAAGTCAAAATAGTAAGGCAAGCAGTGCATACTGGGACTATTAAAGAGTCTGAAGAAGACAAACTGCACCTCTGCAATACCTTACCCATTTGTTGAGTATCAACACAGGCAGAAGCCATGAAACTTTCGTGTATAAAGGGTTGTCAAATCTATGACACAATTCAGGTCTGCAATTATTAGGCCTGAGGGACTATAAACATGGTTATCAACCACTGTTGACAATGCCATTTTCCTACAAAGATGAAATGTGTAAGTACTACTTTGTCTTACAGACATACAAAAATTAGAAGTTACCATGTCTTAGACAGAAATTAAGAAATAATTACTTAAAATAACGTGGTATCTTTCTGACATTTGCATGTTAAACCTATCTGGAGTCAAGAACCTACAGCAAAAAAAATCCCAAAATAAAAATCACACTCAAAAAGGATATTCAACCATGGCTTGTATTCCATTTCTCTTGAATATAACAATGCGCTGGACTTTCCCAACAGGGTTGCACACAGTGTACAAAACATCCTAAGGAAGAAGAAAAAAAAAATTAGTCAGATATGAAATTCCAATCACTTTTGGTCCTCAGAACATTTTCTTGCAGTGGCATTTAAATGCCAAGGAGCAAAGAAAAGGCTTGTTAACTTTCCATTTCTTATTTTCCCCTCTACAATTAATACATTGATGATTGGCATTTTTATGGATCAATATACTACAGGCAATCAAATCTGCAAAACAGGAAAAGACTTCTGTAAATACTGGTTTAACAAGTATCTTCAACTATGTTAAAACCCAGTAAATGCATCCATGGATCAAGCTCTGCTACCTTTCAAGCATTGCCCTGCAGTAGTTCTACCACAGCAGAGAGACAAAGTGACCTTTGTTACCCATTTCATAAGATTCCAGCAGCTGAGTTCATGGTTTTTTTTCAGAGAGAAACCAGGAATAGATGAAAATAGATAGCTCATCAAAAAGAGAATTTCAACAGTTTCCATTCACCTGAAGCAAGTGGGTGCTATGCTCCTTCCATTTTTTTTATCTAAATCAAACCTCCAAAATGATCATTCCAAGATCTTGGTGTACATCCTCAGGTTTATTTGGGGGTCAAGACAGAGAAGTGGCAAAGGAAGTAGGTATAATATTTATTATTATGTTTTGTAGAGTAGAGGAGCAATTGGGAGGCAAAGGAGTAGGGGGCATGTGGATTTCTTAAAACTAAAACAAACACAGCCCACACCACCTGAACTCATAAAAAATAAGACCTGTGAGATCATTTACAGCACTCTTGGCAGCACAAGGCTGCCCTCCATCTCTCCTATTTGGGAGAAAAGATTCCTAGAAACTTTCTAGCTCCAGGTGACATTCATTTTCATATGACTTTCCTTTCACAATTTGTCCCTCAAAAAATTCCTTCACAGCCACTTAATTAAAACAAAAGAAAATTGTCTTTCAAAACATAAGCTCTACTCAAAACCCCAATAGTGTCATTAGCCAGCAGTCACACAGCTGGATTTTTAAATTATGTTTCATAATTCAGCTATTTTATATTACCAAATCAATCAAGTGGTTCACAAGACACAGTAATGAAGACTGTTTATTAAAAAATTAAGCACTGCCATTATATACATACTAGAATGTGGTAATTCAATTGCCAAGGTACACCACACCTTCCTCATGCAGGAACAGAAGGTTTAGAAGTGAGAATTACGAGGTATGACTAAATAGACAGCAATGACTGCAGCAGCACCAGTCACTTTGGGAAAGTCTCTTTGAACAGACAAATCCCTGACAAAGTTCTGCCCCCAGGTAAGAAAACAAGGAAATGAACTTCAAAGACCTGTATATGACATCTCGGGCAAAGCTTTTCAAAACACCAGCACCCCCTACCACGCAGGGGAGAAAAGCAACTAGTTAATATGCCCTTCTTGCCCTGGTTGTTACATCCCTCAAAAAATAAAAAAAAAGAATTCTATGAGAGAAGCTAGTTCCACAATTGCAATGCAGGAAATAGGCTGCAGCAAAATTTTAGAACGATTTTGCTTCTGCCACAAGATGTCTTTGAACAGATTAATTTCTCTCCAAAAACTCTATCTTGTTTTAAAAGTAAAGGTTTTAAAAAAATTACAACAGTTTACTGCAGTTATTCAAACTTGCCACTTAAAACTGGTTGCAATTTTTCATCTATTTTTTCTATCTGTAGTTCAAATTTAAGAAGTGTTGAAGAGGAAGTAGTAGTATTGGACTTTGTGTCTTTTTTTTTTTTTTTTTTTTTGAGGGGAAAGGATGTTTGGTTCATTTTTTTTTTTGTTTTGATGGGGGTGGGTTTTTTAATATGCAGACTTTACCTAAAGCATTCTGGTTTTAACCCACTGGGCAAGCACAAAATTTGTATTTTTCTCACTACATTTTTAGCTGTTATGGGTACAGCTGCTCTCCCCAGTTGCTGTGACTACACTGCCTTCAATGACCTCTGCTGCTTGCCAGCAATTCTGGAAATCTGCCTGCTTCTAGCACTCATTTGTATATGCTAAAGAAACAGCTGGGGGCAGTGGGAAGGAAGAGGTTGGGGAGGGGGGGTGGTGTTTGTTTTTAAAAGGGAGCTACTGTGCCAGAGGCTTCATCCTCAGAATTCCCATGGAACTCTCCTAGCAGGCTTCTGCTCCCAGTTTTTTCAAGCATCCACCTTCAACTCAGCAGCTCACGCAAGGCAAATTTAAAATGCATGAATGAAAGAGAGTTTACAAAATTCGTATTGCAGTCATGCGCAAAGAATACTTTAACTCAGTCAGTGGATTTGTTCACACAACTCAGAGCAGGTTTGTTTTTAAACACCAAAAAGCAACTCACACCATGGCTGCTTTTCTATAAAGGAAATTGACAGGAGAAAGAAAATTCATCACTCACTGATGAATCAACAGACAAAAAGCTATCCATACTCACAAGACAGTGAAGCAGAAAGCAAGATGTGGAACTGACTACTTGAGGTAATTTCAGGAATACTAAGCTGTCAAATGAGTCAATTTCCTCTCATAATATACAGCACATTAAATAAAACTTAATGCTTGCATAAAGTTACTTGGTTCCACACCCCAAAAACTTTGATTGATCCATACTATCCTACATCCCTAAGAACAAATGATTCATACTTGTATCATAGTACACAATTTAATTTTTTTCTGAAATATTTATATATATATATTTAAATATATATATTTTATATACATTTATATATATACATTTATATATATAATTATATTTATATATTTATGAAATTTAACATCTACTATAAAATCTTCTATGAAAAATATAAGCAATTAATGCATGATAAAACATAAATTTTTAAATAACAACAAAAAAAACCCAAACCTATATCTTAAAAAACCATGTATACATGTCATTAATAAATGGCAATAAATTAGGATACAAGTGTATAAATGACAATGAATAACTTGAAATAGTAAAAAGGAAAATATGTTGGCCCAAATAAAAGTGAAGAAGATTCCATCAAACTGGAATTGATCATCAGAAGATAAAGGTTTCACATTTCCACAAAGGAAACACTTTAGAAGGACTGCAATAAAATAACCTTTCCCTACTGGAAAAATTACTTGCTCTTTAAACATACACCATTCAGAGCCTAAATATCAATCTTGATGCTGTGGCAACACATTTGGAAATATTCCAGAAGCATGCAGCAACATTTCAAAATCCTCACTTCCGAAATCTTCAAATGTATTGCAAAACATCTGTGCTAGACTGAATCATCTTGAAAAGCCTTTATTTAAGAACATGCATGTTAACTATGTGAAGACACAAAAAAAAAAAAAATAAATAAGACAAAACCTACCACTGTGATTGGGTAGAGAGGATTCTGAATTGACAGCAGAAGAACTTTATTCCCACCAGATGGGTCATCAGTGTTCCCTGGCCGAGTGATTCTCTTGCTTGTGGAGTAGTTGAAGAAGGCCTGCTGCCCAGCAATGTACACAGGTTCATCTGCTGCAAATGTCACACATTTCTTTGCACTCTCCACGTTTTCAAACTCCACCAGAGCCTGGCGCTTGAACGGCATCATCATGACATAGCTGGTGAGGGAAACATCACACTGAGGTTTCCTGCTCACTCAAAACAACTCCCAGCTCCCATAATTGTCATTTATGAAATGTTTTTTTCCAAACAATTCCTAACAAAGACATACCATATGGTTCCAAACTTCTCAAGAGCTTCCACGAGATCTGCTTCCACGACAGATTCACACAGCCCTCGGACATGGACGACAGGAGAAACAGAGACTTTGTGATGACTTCCCCCGGCATCCTAGCAACAAAATGACATTTTAAAATTCAACACAGAGCAAGGAACACTCCTATCATTAACTAAAATAAATACTTGGTAGACACTACACTGGGTCCAGAAGCAGCCATCTAAATGCACAATCTAAGCATGTGTTAAATAATTTAACTTTTCTTTCCAAATGGATTGCCAAGTTCAGTTGCTGAAGTCTACTTAAAATAAAAAGCTTTTCAGATTTAATTAATCTGTTTGCACACACAGGATTTTTTTTTTATTAAAAAAAGGCAGGCATTTAACACTGATTGAGTTGCAGGAGGTCTTACACACACCCTATTCATTAGGAAAATAAAAAAAAATTAGGACACGTCCAACAGCTAAAACATTTCTGACACTGCTTGATGATGCCAGTATGTTTTTGAGACAGGCTGGGAGAATAAAAAAGTAAGAACAAATGAGGGCCATCTGTAAACTGAATGCAAATTGAGTATTTTTCCAATGCTCCACAATGCAAGAAAATGCCAGCTTCCAGATTATGGTTGAAATAAACCCAACCTCCCTTCTAATTCTGAACGCACATTTTTAAAAACTCCCTATTTCTGTACATATGGGGCTCTTTCCACCCCAAGGCTGACTACTATTCATGGATCCAGATGTCATGCATTAGCACACAGAATGCCCACCATAAATATTTTTCAGAGGTACTTTCAGACAGGCTCAGTTCTGTGCAACTGAAGAATTTGGGTTGGAATCAGCTCATCTTTCCATGAAAACCCTGAAATAAGGCTGAAATCTACTTTGAATATTCTAGGACATGGAGGGGAGAAAAAAAAAAAATAAAAAGAAAATAAAAGAAGAAGAATGCAAGCCAATAATGAGAGATGATCAAAAAAAGATTAGAGATAATAAAGGGCACACTAAAATATACTGCAAATACCCAGCAGCAAACTTCATATTTGTAACAGCAGTGTGAAGTTGATGTATTCAAATTATTGAGTACATCAGTGTGTTCCATCTAACAGATCAAGTCTTGTTGATTTTTTATTTTTTCTTAAACAGCAGCACAATCTTCTGGAACTTGAGAGAGATTCTCATTTGTAGCACAAAGGAGCATTGAGCTCCAATAATTAAGTAACCACAATGATTGCTACTACTGACATTCCTCTCTTCTCTGTCCATTTGAACTACAGATGCCAGGAAAAAACACATTCCAGATAACTACAAATTGAGTCTTGTTTGTTTAACTCCTGTGTTCCACGTACAGTTGTCACTAAACAATTACAGATTTTATTTAAATCAAGGATTTGACCATTCTGTTTGAATCAAAAGCCAGCACTTCAGGCTTCCTCAGATGTCAGAACAATCTGCTGTGTAATATTTTAAGCTTACCTTACATTTTATTTGTTTGCAGTACTAAAGCATTTTAAGTGACAGCACATTTCTTCGAATAAGAAATGCAGCAATGCTGGGAAAACACCACTGGTGATATTTGCATAAGTTACCTTGTATCCTGAATCAATCAGCTCGGGTGTATGGCAGGTGCAGTGATCAAAGTAGTCGCAAAAGATTAATACTTTGAACTGCAAATGCTTAGGTAATTGCAGAAGGAACAGAACTACAGAGAGATTTTATTTTCAGCTCATATGGTCTTAACCTACATACACACTTTTCAAAGCTGAAAAAAGCACGTGAGGAAATCTTCAAGAGAAAACTAACAAAAACTACCACTTTTTCCTGCAAACCCTATTACTCTATGGTGTTGAGATAACATGCGCCTTTATTTACAGTCTACAGAACAATCAAAAACAATTACATAAATTATTCATTGCCCTGCATACTTGCTACTATATTAAGATCCCAGTTAGTGCCAGGGGGATGCATTTCCTTTTTGGTTTAATACTCTCGAGAAATCCCATCTAATAATATTTCTGTCTAATCACATGGTGAATACAAGCAATGATTTGCTCATCGAAGCAGTCTCACCACAAGGAACAGTTACTAGTAACGTAATAATTGCTACTCACTACTTTTTTGAACTAATATCTCCACAAATCGCATAAAGCTTTTCAGAGAATGGGTACTCAGAAAAGTATTTCGTTCTTCCTCCCGTTCCCAGCTCAAATGTCTGGTTTAGTTTCAGTTCATGTTTCTTTGTTATGCACATCCCTTTGTACTTTTATCTAGCAGCAGGTATTTGCAAGAAACAGATCTTTCTAAAAGTGCAAATTCTCTCAAAAATTAAGACTTTCACATTTGCATCTTCAAATCCATTATCATTGAGTTACATGAACATGTACAGGCGTCTGCACTTCTGCAGAATATCAATAAATACAAATTTTGCTTTCTGTTGTCATTAAAGCAACATTTGGCTTTCCAATCCCAACTTCCTTCTCCCAAATCATCATACAGAAAGTATTCTTTTAGCAAGGTTTAGCAAGAGATTTAGAAAGAACCAAAAATTGCCATTACAGTAACCTGCACAGAAGCTTGAGAAGCATGGATTAAAAAAACCCAAAAAACTCCCCCAAAACAAACAACAGAAGAACCCATCCACCCACCCCAAAAAACCCCAAACACAAACAAGTGATAGCTCAGCCACCTGCCATGAACCTAAGGACTTACGTACAGAGAATTTCAGAACCACTTTTATATACATAAAACCACAGAGGTGGCCAAATCAGAGGGTCTCTGCTTTACTCCAAATAGTTTCTAGCAAGCAGCAGTGAAGGGCAGCACAAGAATCAAGCACAAACCAGTCCTGAGCCAGGAAGCCTCAAACTAACATTCACAGAGCACATGGGCTGGTGAAAGATGGGGACACGTGCCACAGAAATATATTTGGGTGCAAGGAAAGTCTTCACAAAGGGCAGACACACATATTGTCAAACAGGTTTTGCAGCTACAAAGCTGCAGTATCAAGCAAATCTAGAATGACCCTGGATTTCCTCTAGGAGAAATAAAACCACCAGACCACATGAAAAATCAAACCTGTCTGCAGAGTGTAAAGCGTACGGCTAAGGTCAGAACATTCACAGCTCATCCAACTGCTACTGGAATTTCTCCCCAGAGATAAACAATGCAGGATTTTGACCAAGATCTCACAGCCACTGTATCTTGAAAGCTACATGTGCCACAGTTGGCACACAGACAAAGGTTATATCAAAGCATCTGCTCACACACTAACAATCACCAGTATTTCTCTGCCTACAAAGGAGTCTTTCAGTAACTCAGCTCCCACCAGAGCACAAAGCCCCATGCAAAACTCCAACACCACACTTGCACTCCCCACCAAAGCCAGGAGAGCAGAGTAGCCAATGTTACTGTATCATTAATATCATTAATATATTAATGATTAATCATTAATATCATTAATATAGCTGTATCATTAATATATACATATATATATTTCTTAAGGGGGCTTGAAAGCTCAATAATGATTGAAGAATCATTAGGCTGGACAGAAAATGCAGTTAATTTAAATAGATAATGGAACAGACTTCCTGCTCAAGACCAGTAACAAGGATAGAAAAGGTTTTCCTCAAGAAAGAAACCAGGAGCATAAAAATGATTACCCTGAAACAAAGCTGAGGCAGAAGGAGAAGCACTGACATATCCAAGCAGATGAAGCTCGAACAAGTGACTTCACATACCTAAGACTGCAACAGAAGCAGCTTCAAAGAACGGCTGTGGCATTTTACATCCATTTTTTGGTGACCTACATACCTCTAAACAACATTTAAAACATATCAATGATTTCTTGCCAACTAATTACAGCTTGCCATTCCAAAAAGGAAGAAAGTCATCACGGGCTGCAGGACAACGCCTCTCCTGCTCGTCAATTCTAGATTAGAATTTTCTCACCAACTGTTTGCACAAAAATGTGTCCTTTATCCTTTCTCCAGTCAGACACCTTTCAGTCAGTATACTCATTTTAGTCCTATTAATTTGTACTACCTTTTTTTGAGCATCTGCTTCTTTCTTTTCACTATTTGCCTCCTCCATCTCTCTTTTTTCCCTTGCTGCAAGAAGATGGCACTTCTTCATATTCCCTCTGCCAAGTATCTAAATATACTCTTATTTAGTTTCTCACCATTCAGATTATCTTATTCACTCTCAACTTTCTCCTCTCTCTGCAACCCTCTTAACTGGTCTGAAATTTGTTTTACAGATAGAACAGAGCTGGTGGTGAGTGAGGGGAAGTGTCTCAGAAGAACCAAGCAGACAAGACAAAGTTAAGGCTCCATGGCAGTGGAAGAATGAATCAGTTTTATATATCCTGGATTTGTGCTTTTTTTTATTGTTGCTGGTTGGTTTAGGGGCCTAGGGGGCAGGGCTACACAGAAGAAAGGGGTAAACATTAATCACACCCCATACATCCCATTTGGATGAGTTTAGGTATCACTTCTCTTTCATTAATGCATCTCTACCACTGCGTCCTTTCAATGATTTCAACTGCTACAAAAAGTGTACCTGCACTATGACCCCTTCTATTTGACCTGAAATGGTCAGGTATTTGGACCATACAATTGTCCCAAGTCCCTTCCAACTGAAACAGTCTTTTCTATTTTCCTCTCTGCTCATGACAATCTGAATATCCTTAAAATATGTTAAAAAATATATATTTAAATAAATAAATAAAATAACCAAGCAAACACCATCCCAAAACAAAACCCTACACAACACATCATCAGGAGATTTGGCCTGAGATACTGGAAAAACCAGCCTGAGGGTAATGTTTTGGTTTGGGTTTTTTTTGAAGGAGGACAAAGGAGGGAAGATTATTTACATTTACTCAAGAGCAGCTTCTAGGATGGGCTTCATTTAAGACATGGACAAGTCGCTGCAAAATAGGTCAAGATCTGAACTCATTGCATTTAGCTGCTGTTACTACACTGCCTGCGTTAGACACGAAGCAACTGAGTTGCAAGGAGAGCTGCTTTCCATTTAGCACCCAGGAAGTTTCAATAGAGTGGCTGAGAAGCTGCAAGATCACAGCCCTGTTTTACCCTGCATCAGCTGATAGCTCTGTTTGTGTATTTAGACACCACATCTCACCTTCCCCAAGGAACAGGGAATAGGAACAGGGATAATCGTTCTTCCTGACTTCACAGCAATGCTTAGGAATAGGTATCTCAGAGACAGTGAGGGAAGTGGATGCTACAGGTTGTATAAATGACATTAATCCATAAAACTGACATTTAGGGGAGGGAGAGGGGATGGAGCTGAAAGGTCCTCAAAATTCCCTTAAACACAGCTCTCAGCCCACATTATCCCAGTGTCCTGACCCTCTGCTACACTGCAATTCTGATTCCTCTGACAGGGCTTCACCACCAATCAACACTGCTTTTGTAAAGGTCATTCTTCCAAATCACACTCTTTCCCACTGAACACTCCGCAGGAACACATCCTGCTCCTTCCCTGGTCAACATCCTGGTCTGTTCCCGGCCCTCCTTGCTCCTCAGCCTGGAGATGAGCCATGAAGGAGAGGGTACGCCTCTGGCGTATGAGAAGTGTCCACACAAGCGGGAAACAGAGGAAAATGAAGAGCAAAACAAATGTCGGTTTCCCTCTGGATCTCACATAGAGATTTCTAGGCACCCTTTTCAAAAAATCAAACCAAAACAAACCCCACAACAACAAAAGACACCAACCAAAACAAACAAACAAAAAAGAAAAAAAAATTAAAAATAGAGGCATGAAGGGCTTCTTCAGCCGAATGCAACAATCCCAGAACAGGAAACTGCCACAATAATAAATACAGCCCAGGAGGGTGACCCCACCAACCTGCCAGAGGAGTCCTAGCACAAAACAGCTTTTATACAAGGGCATATAATCCATGAGTGTACAGTTCCTGATATTCCAGGCCATATGTGAGGGAAAAATACATTAAAAAAAAAAATTAAAAAAAGAAAAATCATAAAGCTTCCAGGCTCCTATCACTCTTTACTCTGATCATTCATTTCTCATCATAATTTCACCATAATTTTCCATTTCTCCTCCTAATTTCCCATTAGCTATGGATCTTCCTACTTTATTTTTCTGCTCTCTTCTGAGCAATCCAGGATACTTACACATCTTCCCTCCTCTCAGCCTACCTTCATCTTGTATGTCTGAACCACATACAACTTTTATAAGCTGAGAACATTTCCCTGCAGAGGAACGAGTAAGATACGTCACAGAATAAATAAGTTTCCTGCACATTTTTGTATCTGTTAGAGAAAAAAACATGAAAATTCACATTCACTAACTCTGCTTAATAGAAGCTGGTATTTAGCTATTAAAAGCTTCACATAAAATTACTAACAAAAGCACTCAGTCATTCATTTTTCATATCTCCATTTGATGTTAGCTTATGCTTAAGAAACCAGTTTGATCTCCAGCATCAAGACAACTTCTGCCTCTCCAACAGTGAATCTGTGAATACAATTTTGCCAATAAATTGTCAATGACACTGCCACTGATACAACCAGCTGCTGAAAACCCCTCATGTTCTCAACTTGCTACACATTTGTTTCAGTTTCTTCACTCACAAGCCTCAGCACATGTCATACTTGAGATCCAAAAGGTGAAGTTACATACCCCATGATCTCCTTACCATGAAAGGTAAACTTGGATAAACTGAGACATTATGAAGATGCTCTGAGCCAGAGCCCAGAAAGAAGGAAAAAGAGAAATATAAGAATTAGTTGATTTCATAAAAGTACTGCAGAAAAGAAGAAAGGCAAAAGCCAAATATCCTTTCTATTTGAAACACTCACTGCATGGCGTTCAGCTCTCCTACATGACAAACTCTCCAGATAACTTAAGCAAGTATAACAATTTCTTTCAGCACTGGCCTTTAAGACAGAGCACATACTAAGTCTTGACTGCAACAAAGATGATGCTCTGTCACAAGAACCTTAAGAGTTAAAACACTTCTCTCCGGAAATTTATTTTGTTACAGTTTATCAGGAAACTTTTGTAATAATGTGCTGGTTTGGGCTGCGGTAATATTGATTTTCTCCATAGCAGTATGGGTTATATTTTGGATACATGCTCAAAACAGTGCTGTTAGTACAGAAGTTTTCCTTCCTGCTGAGCAAGAATCAAGGCTTTCTCTGCTCCTCCTAAGGCTCCACATGTGAGCACAGCCGAGAGAGTGACCCCAAGTGACCTAAGGGATATCCCAGACCCTATGAAATCAGCATATAAAATGGGGAAAGAAGAAGGCAGAGCAGGATTTTCCTCTCCTGCACCCTTTTCATTCTCTCCCCCATGAGCCCGGGCAGGAGCCAGCTGTGCATTGCTTGGTTGCAGGAGAGGGTTAAATGAGGACAATAAATTTAGCAGGCACCTTCTCTATCAATAGATTTAGCTTCTGGAGAAATGGTAACAGCAAATGCTCCCTCATTAACTCATCCCAGTGATAAGCAAGTTCATTTCAACAAATCACAAAACGGGTATTCCAAATTTCAAGCTTTGACATTAAATCAATGTTTTCTTGATTTGGCTTATTCAAGTAAGAAACAGAAAGAGCCATCAAGGAGAAAAATGGTTGTAATCAGATACACAACTAGTTAGATAAAGAATCAAGCAGTAACAGAAAAGTCTCGTTAGCTCAAATTTATGGGTCAAGGACTGCCTTGATAGATGCAAATTCACGAGGAAAAGGTACGTAGTTAAAAAAAAAAAAAAAAGTGAACCATCGTGCTCATAGCAGTGTGAGGGAGGGAAGGAGAAAGCAGAATTAGAAATTAATTTTAAAAGGAGGCAGTGGTTTAAGATCAGCCCGATCGCCGTATGGTGCCAGACACAAAGGTAGAACGGAGGCTGAATAGAAACCCTCGGCCGCGGTTTCAGCCCCCGCCGCCACCCCCCCGCTCGGTGTTTCTATAGTTACGCTCAGCAACAGGGCCGGCACAAAACTTGCAATGGCGATATCCCGAAAGGCACACAGCTGCCCGCGGAACAGCGGCAATCCGTGAGCTCCCAGATCCACATCGCTCTCACCCCTCCATCCCTCAGGCTGCAGGCTCAGCCCATGCCCGAGGGCGGTGAGGAACAAGCGCACGCCTGCGGCGGAGAGCGCGGAGCGCAGCAAGGACCCGGCCCGGAGCCCCCGCCATTCCCACCCCGCCGGAAGCGCCTCCATGCCTGGGAAGCGGGCAGAGGGCCCCGACCCCGGAAAGGCCTCGTGGCCGTGGGAAGCCCCCCGCCCCTCCCCGAGCACGCCCCCCCTGCCGGGGGAGCAGCGGCGGGGGCGGTCGCGGCCTCGCCCGCGGGAGGGGCGGGGCGGGCCCCCTCCCCCCGCCGGCAGCCTGAGGGGAGCCGCCCCCCTGCCCGCCGGCCCCGGGTCCCTCACCCCGCCCGAGAAGCCGGCGCCGCTGCGCGACGCTGGGGGTTTGTCCCGCCGGCCCTCGCTCTCCTCCGCGCCGCTGTACTCGATCTCGCCTTCCTCGGCAGCCGCGCTGGGCTTCAGCCGCTTGGCCTGGCTCTCGTAGGCGCCGTCCTCCTCCTCCTCCTCCTCTTCCTCCTCGTACCGCTCTCCGGACGACGGCGACGACATGTCCGCGGGAGCGAAGGGGCGGCCGGCGGGAGAAGCGACGCGGGAGCGGGGACAAAACCGGCGGCGGCACTGAGCCCGAGCGATGCTCTGCGCCCCGGCCCCCGCACACGGCCCGCCCCGCGCCGGCACACGGCCCCGCCTCCCCGCCCGCCGCCGGCATCGCGATTGGCACCGAGCCGAGGGGGGACCTGTTGAGGTGCCACGATTGGTCAGTACGCGTGTCCATCAGATAACAACGCGGTTCTATTGGATGGGGAGCGCGCCCGTCACCGCGCTGTGTGGCCGCCTCGGCGCCGCTCTCTCACCGCGTTGCCTGAGGGCTCGGTCGGGAAGAGGCGGCGGGAGGCGCGCTGAGGGTCTCCCAGCGCCCGTCCTGCGCCCCCGGCCCCTTTTCCTTGCCGGTCAACGCCTCCGGCCGTGCAGAGCGCCTTTGTCTCCTTCCTAGAGCCACTGGCTAATGGGGCAGCGGGGGGCGCGGACCCCGGCGCTGCGGTCCGCCAGGAGAGGCGCGGCCGGTGTGTCCCGGCTGCGAGGGCCACGGCAGCCGTGAGTTCCCAAGGTCACAGAGGCCTCGGTGAGCCGTGAGACCGCTCCTCACCACCCACACCTGGGCCTCGGCCCCGAGCGAAAAGTTGCTGCTGGTTCACGTGGGCCGATGAGGTCCGGTGTCCAGCGGGTGAGAAAGAGCAGCGCCCTTCGTGTGGTCCCTGCCAGCTGGGTGAGCTGGAGATCTGTCTGGACAGCTGGAACTGTAGTGCATGCAGGTCTGCTTGCTGGCAAATGGTGGGGCTGGGCTGGTTCTTTCTTCAGGATAATGTTGAAGATGGCTACAGGACCCCATGTTCTCACAGACTCATAGAACCATGGAATAGACCAGGCTGGAAGGGAGCTGGAAAGATCATTGGTCCAACTTTTGTGGGAGGGAGCCTAGATGAGATTATCGAGCACCCTGTCCAGTGGCAGCTTGGAAATCTCCCCTGACAGGGACTCTACCACGACATCCCTGTGTTTTAGTCGTTGGTTGCTCTCACCGTAAGAAAATGCATGTTGTGCCTTGTCTTCTCCATGCAGTACTTGGTGAGGAGAGCCTCCGCCCTCTTTGTAGCACTATGGTATATTGAGATTAGCCCCCTGCCTCCAAGCCTTCTCTCCCCCAGGGAGATAAGATGTAACTCCTTCCGTCTTTCCTCACAGGGCAGGTTGTCTTCACTGCCCAGTTTAGTGATATCAGCAGCCCTGGGTGAAGCTGCTTTCAAATCTATCACCCAAATCCTTGTGAAGATGGACAGCGTGGAGCCCAGCAACAATCTCAGGGAAACCTCACTTGCAACAGGCTGCCATCCTGAGATAAAAACATTGATCAAGACCCTCTGAGTGCAGCCTGTTGGCCAGTTTTCTACCCATCTTGCAAACAACCTAACCAGTCTGTGTCTTGCCACTTAGTCCAAGAGAATGCTTCCTCATCAGTGGAAGCAGAGTGAGATGACTTCCAATATTGTAAGTGGCTTACAGGACTTTCTAGCTGAATTCATTTCTGAGGCTGCCAAACCCAGAGGGATGTGGAGTGGAACCCTGCTGGAAGTAGATCAATGGAGAATGGGTATAGGATTGCTTTTTCAGTTGAGCAGCCAAATAGGAGGGAGGGAAATAATCCAGAAGACAGCCAAAATAAATATTATTTTCTTCTTTGCTCTGTGTGGGGGGAAAAACTCAACCCCCCACACTTGTACCAGATTAAATGTTGTTCAATCTGAAATGGTGCTTGTAAGCTTTCTAAGCTAGAAAGGAAAGCAAATGGTGTGCTGTTTACTCATTTTCAGTTATCCTGAAACACAGTAATAAAGGCATTCCTCCAAGAAGTTGGAGGAGGTTCAGTTTCCCATTCTGCCTGGCATGATCTGAATTTGCATCTCTCAGATAGCTCATCTCATCATCTCCTCTGCAGGGACATACATCTGATTTAACTCAGCTTGCTGTGTTTCTCACCTTCTTGCTTTCTCTTTGGTCTTTGTTTTTTAGTTTGTGTTTTCCTTTCAGTATTTCTTATACTTGTACCTATTTTTTATTTTTAACCAAAAAACCCTTGCAACTCTGAGAACAGACAGCCCACAGGGCTGGAGCTGTGCACACATCTCTCGTGGTTGAAGCAGTCAATGAGGAACATGCCATCTGTGAACACGAAGCTTTCTTTTCTTGGCACTTCTTTCCAAATACACCACGGAAATTTCTGCTGTGGACAAAAATGTTTGCGTGCCAAATGACATTTCTAGTAAACTAGTTTTGTGTGATAGGGCTCTGGGATTTTAGCAGACAGTTCCACCATAACACTACAAAAAATAACAGCCTGAGAAATCACACAATGTACCAGAGTCAGAAAATGGCATTGGAACATTGCAATAATCAGATTTTCTTTAATAATTAATTTTTTTTCCTGCTTGTTTTTAGAACTGCTTTTCTGAAAAATGAGGAAATGACATACTGTTTGACCAAATTCTTATTTACTCAGTGTTCCATGGAACAGAAAAGTTTCACCCTGCTTCTGTGCAACATATGGGCTCCAGTCACTGGGCAGAAGACCCTGCCTTGCTGACTTAGTACAGTATTTCATTATCCCACTGTGGAGATGTTAAGGTATTTTAAATATTTAAGTTGTAATGTTGAGGCTTCCACACTCGGCTACTGTGAGCAGCCTTGGAGCAGACATTCCCTCTGTGCCTCGTGCACAGGAAAGGAGGGAGGCAATATGGAAATACACCCCAATTATGTAAGTTTGAGCATCTGACTCAGCAGAAGGATTTCACTGTCATATTGCTTGTCAGACCTGCTTCTTTTGTGTAAAAAGAGAGAGAAAAAAGATGCTAAAGCTGCCTGAAATAGATCTTTTCATACAATTTTTATTACCTGTAGCTGATAACAGAATTCATGGTTTCAGTCTGATACCCTCCAATCAGAATAACAATTAGTGTTATTTGCTTACCACCATGCAGTCAAGTACAACCACTTAATTGCAGAAGGAAGAGAACAATGATGTGAAAAAAATTCCCCAAATCTGGTAGAAATTTAAATCACATTATTATGCTCATAGTTTGGAAGAACATGTTGTTACTAGGATATTTTTGTCTCCTCTTCCTTTTGTGCCTTGTCTTTTTTACATCCTTTACTGTGATTTAAATTACATCATTAGTTCACTGTGGCAGGGAATGTGTCTTACAAGGCTGAAGCATTACACTTGCAGGGTTTTTGTTGCTTCTTTGGAATTTAGTCTCAGCAGTTTAAGAAAGCAGTGCACTGATCATCCTCCTGTTGGAAGGTAACACTACCTCGATTGCAGAGGGATGGTGAAAACAGCAGCATACCTGGACAGACTGAACTAAAAATTTTCTCAGTTTTTAATTTTTATTTTCTTTTCAATTCGTCCATGCTCTCCTCTAGGCTGGACAGCACTTACTGCTCCTTGCCACTTGCTATTCCACATCAGACTCAAAACAAGTCTGAACTTAATTCTCTAAGTAAACTTGGTCTAGTGAGTACTTTTGGGAAAAAAAAAAATCCTTTGATTGTAACTGAAAAACATTATTTTTAAATGCTCCCATGCCAGGGGAAACCCAACTGCAGTCAGTCCAAGTACACGATCCATAAATTCCCAAAAACAAAACTGAGTGCCAAATAAAATTGCATTATCTGTGAAATCAGGTCGTAAGCATTCTAAATGATCCCTAAAAAAGTACATGGCTGGAATATATCTGGCCAAAAGCTGTCTGCACATCACTCTTCTGCCCCTGCAGCACAGTACAGCAGCTGCTCACCTCACGTGGCAACTCTGCACTTTCCCTGAGGCAATGAAAAATACTCAGAAGAAAACAAGGCAGCTTTACCAGTGGAAGGAAGAGCTGAGGAGCTGCTCTGGGCACAGCCTGGGTGAGTGAGAGGAAAGCAAAGCCTGAGCACCTCTTTGCTACCTCGGCACAGCCTGCTCAGTACACCCAGGGAGGCTGAAGCCCCACGAGAAAATGGATCAATGGCTGTAAAATAAAAGTCCTTATCATAACAAGTGAGGAACGAGAGGACAAAATCAGTCTGCTTTTGCAACTTCTACTCGGCATTTTCCATTATGTATATTTTTGACTTTGCATGCTTTGTTCCTTTTCTTTCTTGTATACAGGGTGTGTGATTACTCTCTGATAAAAGGATAAAAAAGCAATCTGATGGGTTATCCTGTGGGATTTTTCAGATCCCACTGTGAATGCAGCAGAGATAGAGCAGCAGACAAGAGTCACTCCGCTTGTTTGCACTAGTGCAGCCACAGCAAAGATAAAAGTCCCAGTGTTACAGCTTTTACCCAGGTATGGGGCCCCTCGGTAGGTGGTGGTTGTTTTTTTTTACCTTTGTGGTTTCTTTGGTTACCAGCATTCCCGCTGGGATGGACAGTGTAACCAGACAGTCTAGTCAGTACTTCCTCTCTCTGGTTCATACCACTCTTCTCTGCATAAACACTAGACACCATTTGTTGCTCAAGACACTGCAATAGCACTTTCACATCCCCATCCAGGGATGGCTTTGCTTCTTTAGAGCTGTAGAATAAAATTACTGCAGTTCTGAAATGCCTTCTTTTGGCTGCCAGGTTGCTGAATTGTCGGCATATTTGGAAGAGATGGATGTCTCCAGTGACATATGGATGTGCTGCACACATTGCCTGTGCCCTGTGTAAGACTGAGTGCTCAGAAGAAGCCCAGACAGCTTCCTTGCCCTGCCTGGCTCAGGAAACATGGACACAGAGCCATGAGGAGTGAGCAGGACATGGGGGTGATGGAGAGAAAAGAGGACTGACCCACATGGTGTGCAGGGATAAGAGGTGCTGGCTACCTGTTGGTGTAATGCTCTCAGGACTGTTCACACAAAATAACCCTGGGCCAGCTTGTCTTGCTGAGGAAGCCAAAAGCCTTCTGATCCCACAAACCATGCCCTTTGCCAGCTCTGACCTTGCTTACACCCTGAACTGCCATCTGTGAGGACAGTTGTATCCTAGCCTGTCCTCCCTATCTTAAAACAGCTGCTCCATTTTAAAGAGATTTTGGAAGCATTTTTTTGTTCCTGAGTGTTGCACCCCAGAGGAGGAAGGGATAACAATTCTGTATATTAGGCAACAATTCCTAAAACTTATCAGTGCTCAATTACTGAAGCAGGGGGTTGCTTCTCAGAATCACCGTTTGGCAAGCACCCATGAAGAAGAGCTACCAGAGCTACTGGAAAGGGTATGATTGACTAAAATAGTAATTTAATTGATGTCTGGTGGTTTGTATTTTGCTCTTTGATGGTGAAAATTCAACTGAAGCATAAAGCTCAGTGCTAAAGCAAGAGAATTTATGGGAGCCAGGTGCTTTCCTACGAGTTTTTCCGATTTCTAATCTTGATCTTCTCTGTCATTCATCCTCTTTCCATTCAGGATGGAGGAGAAGTACTGGGCTACTTTGCTTGCTGTGGTAGGAACACAAACTGGTGATGGATTTTGATCTGACTGGTATGCAAGGATGTCTACATGGTGAGGCTGGGTACAGTATGGAGGTTTCCCCACTTTTGTGCTGGCTGGAGATGCACCACCCCAGAGCACAAACTTGTCTTTGCTTGGGTTCCCAGAGTGGTTTAATTCACATTACACAGCATGAATACTTTGAAGACCAAAGCAGTTCTGCTTACTAATGTCCTCATGCTTCACGTGGTACACGAGGATTGGTTCTATTGATTAGCACTAAAATGTTGTCTGCCTATTTTTGCCTATTCCAAAGAAGGTTCTGCTGGCTAAAGTCAAACAACAAATTTTGTACCATTCCATCCACTAGCTGCAATAGCCTTGACGTAAATCCTTTGCAATTTCCCTATGGCATTACTTTTGCCACCTGGACTCCCCGAGCCTGACACTAAGCACAAGTGTTTTGACTGTAACAAAGGGGGAGAGTTCACCAAGTATTGCTTCACAAAAAGGAAAAATAAAATAAAATAAAATAAAATTAAATTAAATTAAATTAAATTAAATTAAATTAAATTAAATTAAATATACAGTGATTCCCACTTGTGCTTTGCTCTGACAGTGTCTGAACCTGTGACAATGACGTGGCTTCTGCCGCCAGCCACAGCTGACAGCACTCTGGTGGGGGTGGAGGATCAGGCTCAGTGAATTCTTGGTAGGTATCTCTGTGCACTCAGTTTTCTCTTGTGCAACTGCAACAAAATTCACCACCTGAGCTATGCAGGACTACTCATTCAGCTGGCACAACCTCCCTGCCTGAGGAAGTGCTGTTTATAAAAAAGAGGGTTGTGGAGCATCTTTGCTGCCCCTTCAGAGCCCCAGTGACTTGTGCAACTAGGAAGTTGCACTTGATGAAGCATGTCCCTAAGGTGCCATTGACACACTTATATGGGTGACACTTCAGCTTTTCACACTCCAGGAGCATTCATGCATTGTCCAGCTGCTGCCACACATTTAGACAGGCAACCTGTCATATTGTAATGTAAGATAAGTAATTTTAATGATGTATGGGAGAGCAAACTTTTGAGATTTTTTTTTTTATCTTGTAGTGTCTTTGCTGGAGAAGAGTTCTGGCTGAGCAGAAATCATTGTTATGCCAACAAGAATACTTGTCTAGCACAAAGTTTCTGCAGTAGAGAAAAGTTTTTGCAGCCTCCCTGAATTTTTAACATAGCTGCAGCTTTTGCTCTTAATATAACAAGGCTTCCTAAAGTACATGTTCTAAGTTACTAGCAGCTCATTGCAAATGCCAAGTATCAAATAATTAATAACAAAATTGACTCCCAAATTAAAGAAAAATTTAGTGGTCCAGAAGTACTCTCATTAATCATTCTATAGATCAATGGAAATCAAAAATCATGAATCAGTCCTGTCCTGTTCCTCCCTAAGCCATGGCTTAAAAATCAGGAGTCATATTTTTGTGGTTAAATCAGTCTGAATTATTTTGTTCACTTTGTGGTAACTGGAGTCTGTATCTCATAGCTGGATCATGTTTTCAATTATGATTTAAAGTTCCCACAACATCTGCAGATTTCCTGTTTAAGGAGAGCCAAGATTCTCCCACACCTGACCCATTGTGGGTAAATAAATGAATTTTGTTACTTTGCTAAAAGTGCAGGTGTTGGCAACTGTGAATACAGGTGCTATGTTTCAAAGAGGACAATAATCTACAGAATCAAGTAATACACTGGACTGAATGTGAAATTTTATCTTCACATGCCTTTGAGTTACTTTTTTGTTTCCTAAAGCATCTTGCTAGATAAATACTATTTTTTTCCCCTTTGTATTTCAGATTTTGCATCCTAAATATTGCTTCTACTGCTGTGCTTCAGGGACAATTTTAAGTTCTTGGTACACCACAATCCCCCAGGACTAAAGATGAAGTTAAAAATTCTGATACAAAAGCACAAAACAGCCTGAGAGGTTTATAAAAAGGCCATAGGAAACGCAGCTTTAGTTGCAGTAGTATTGTTAAATTCAAGCCTCAAACAGAAGAAACAGGTGGGCATGGGAAAGGGCCCTTTATCCAGCACTGCCTGGGGGGAGTGATGATGCTCATGCAGCTCTTGGCTGCTCGAGCTCTGTTGGTACAGCACTGTGCTTCAGCTGCAGAGCTGTGCAGGCACAAAACCTGTGTGCATGCTATGCCTAAATTGGGGAGGGGGTGGGGGGAAGATCTGCTCATCTACACATGGGAAGTAAGTTCTTATCACCTGCTGCCTGCAAGCCAAGCACATCCCCCTCACACATGAAGGCACAGTTTTGCCCTGTGGTTTCCCCAAACACCCCCCTCCCTGCATCTCTGTGTAGCTGTTGCTCTAACAGGAACTGTTTTGCCTTCACAGCCTTTAGCAGATGATGCTCTAATCTCCCTTTGGCATCTCCCTGCCAGTTGCCAATGCAGCCATGTGCACATCTGAGAGCAAATTTTCTAGGACAGCACTGGGAGGTAAAATGTTTTCCCTATTTGTTTTCTCTCTGCTTTCATCCTAGCTCCTCCTGCTCCCTTCTCTGACCCCTTTTTTATATTCTCCCCACCTTTTGCTGGTCTCTGACTGCAAAACCAAACTGGTACTCATTGCTGGTGCTGGGACCCTTATATAGGTCAACTGCTGTGAGTCAAGAGTCTGAGCTGCAGTCAACCTGCAGCTGTTTCATGATGCACTTGTGCCACTTTCCCCTGCCCCTCTTCTGCTTCCTTGGCAGATCCAGAAGTGCCATGCTGTGCCAGCCCACCTGGCTGCAAGCTGCAGAGAAATCCCCAGTTTGTGAGTCCAGGAGCCCAAAGTGACTGAAAGACCTTTCCAGAGCCACGAGCATGAGGTTTGTCCTACTGCTGGGAAATGCTTCTGCACAATGTCCTATCAAGCAGACATCCAGAGCTGCAGTTTAAAATGTCACTCAGAAATGTTCTGTGCTTGCAGATGCAGAAGGGGGGAGGTGGCGACTGCCAGCTGTTGGGTTGCTCCAAAAGGCTGTTTTGTCCACTGTGAGACCCCCTTGCCCTCTCCAAAGATGCAGGTCCAAACAGGAGTTACCTCACCAGAGTGAAAAATGTTGAAAAATGTAGAGCTTCCCTTCTTGTCACGTTCCTGCTTGGCTTGTTTAGGCATTTTTGAAACTCCTCTAAGCCCCACACCCACTGTTTTGTAGCATCCTTAGCACTGAAAATCAGTCTCAGCATGAGCCTCAGTCTCTCTCTTACCAGCTTTCAGTAACAGTGAATGGAAAGCAAATCCAAATCTTCACTCCATCAGAAACCGCAGCTGCAAAGCTGTCCTATTGTTTCATAAACTACTTTTATTTTTGAGCCTTCAGACCTGTGGCACATCCTCTGCAAAGGTTAAATTTGAAATTAGCTGCACAAGCATAGGGAGGAAAGTCTGTCTGTCAGCATACTTGAGAGTCCCCAACCCCCTGCAAAACAAAATGGAAGTGTCTCTGGTTCAAGGCAGTCTACACGGCAGCGAGCTGCAGGAGCTGTAAGCTATTATTTTAGTTCCCAAGAAAAGTAATTACTATAGCAACCAACACATCCAAATGGCTCTTTGGCTGCTGCCGAGACACAAACAACTTGCACACAAAGGCACATCAGAAACGTGCTGTGTAAAATGTTCTCGGGTAGCTCTGTGTTTTCGAGAGCTCTATAAAATGTGCTTAACAGGCTTCTGAGAAATGACTGCCAGAGTAACAGCAAGCAATTGTGCCGTGCCACGATCCCAAAATAACCTAATCAATGGCTCAGTATATTTGCCCCTGAAGAGATGAAGCAAAAAAAAAAAAAAAGCAGAGGCTCCATTTTAAGCCTATATGCTGGGAAATTCCCAGCAGAGCTGAAGATACATTCAATAAACAGACAATAAAATGGTGGGGGAGCGTCTCTGCTTTTGTTCTGCGTGCTGAGTCCAACTCCCTGCAGGCTTCACGTGCCAGCTAGTCCCCTCGGGCTTATACAGAGTGTTGGAAAACGGGATTTAATTACAGCCTTGTAATGCTGGAGGGTGTAAGAAGCAATGTCTGCCTTCTTTTCTGTGCAGCAACCAGCCCCCACAGACCATTTCTCCAGCTGCAGCGCTGGGCACATCGCTGCTGCTGCTACTGAACAAGGAAGTTTCTTGAGCAACAGCAAACTGTAGCTGTTGGCCATTGCTTAAGTATTACAGAGTTTGGAGCATCTTTGTCACGTTCAAATCAAGATGCCACTAGTGTGATAACAGCTTAAGAGCTCCTGGCCTCTTCCTGCAAAGCTGCACCACTTTGTGGTGCCAAAACACCCTGTGTTCCCCAAAACAAGAGATCTGGTCCAAGCAACCTGGTCCAGGAGCATTGTCCAAAGTTTCCCCATAGGACACGCACATCACCTGTCTCAAGGATGGTGAGCAGCATTAACATCACTCCCCTGCTCCATTGCAGAAAGCAGCTGTGATGAAAATGGAGGTTATGGATCTGGGTAACTCCAAACAGAGTTGGATCCTATAAATGAGCACAACACATCCCTTCAGAAACTTGAGTTGCCCTTTAAAATTATTTTCTTAATCAGTTGAGTCCTCAAGTCTTGGTCTGTGTTCAGAGTAAACTGAAAATCACAGCTGGATTTAACATAAAGACAAAACTAAGGAATGAAATGTAGTGATGTAATTTATTACAGAAGTGCCTTATGACCAAATTAAAAAATATCTCTTCACAGAGATGGAGTTTTGGTTGTAACTTTTTGAGCAAATTACTTTATTTTGGATTAAAGAAAAACATCAGAAAAAAAAAAGCAAAATACTTTGAAAAATATATTGAAAAAATAAAGTATTCCTACAAAAATAGCACAAGCGTGTATAAAATCCAGTGCTTCGCTTCTATTCTGCAAAATGGTGGCTGCCCTGCAGGCATCTGGAATTTCCAAACTTCTGATCCCAGAGAAATAAATTCTTCTCTGTAATTTTTCTCATAACAACCTTATTTTGTCATAGGAGTTGACTGTATGTTAAATGGCTCCCTCTCAAAAAAAAACCAAACCCAAAAAACCAAAAACCAAAACAAACATCAACAATAAAAATATTTTCTTTTTCACAATGTGCCTTTTTACCAGCCTTGTGGTGGGGGAAGGACAAGACTGCTCACAGGTTGACTTCCCAGTTTGCCTTTTGTACTAAACAAAAATAGCTTTCCTGGTGTAGAGGAGCTGGGACCAGTGGGACCAGGCACATAACCTGCCTTCATGTCACACTTTTTCTATACCTCCTGTGATAAATCCTTGTTCCTCACAAGCATTTTGCATTTTGGCTTGGGAAAGGCTGCTGCATTTTCAGTGAGAGAGAGGGCAGATAAGGGGTAGAGAGCTGATGCACTGCCTGGCTGCTTGTGCAGAGCTGCAAGGCAGAGGAGTGAAACCAAAGTCTCAGAGATGGATAGCGAGCTCTTCTGAGCACTCCCTGGCTGTGCCCTGCTGCCAATGCCAGGTGTGTTCAGGCCCAGTACTGCAGTTTTCTTCTGGAAAGAAAGGAAAGAACGAAAGGAGCTTTTGACCATTAGCCTAAGCAAATCTCAGTGCCACAGGGAACAAGGCCCCAAAACCCCACTTATGGTGAAACCAGAAAGTACTTTGGACTTGATTAGCATAAGAGATCTGATAGCCAGGATGCCTTGGCAGGAACAAACAGAGCTTTGAAGATTGACTCAAGCCTGGAGACAGGGAGAAGACTGAATCAAGAAATACACATTCGTTTGTATGTTTGTATGATGTTTAACTCAACCACTGTAGTAAAAAAATTCTAGCTTTTCTAGAATGATATATAAGCTTATGTAGCCCACAGTAAAATCAGATTCTGATCACTGAGTCAGTTGTCCCCATCTCTCTCCATCACCAATACACACTTTCTTAGAAAGAGGAATGACTGAAAAGAAAATCCAGTGTGGTGAGATGTTGAACAGGACTTGCTTGTATCCTGCCCTCCCCCTTGTCCACTTCCCCCATTCACCAGCAGCAGAGGGGCAGGATGCATGCAAAGGTGAGCCATGAGAAATCATCAAAGTCATGAAGCAGGACTCTTGGAATACCTTGCTCTGATCGTGAAGCTGACATTGCTCCTTACTGTTGCAGGGCTCAGGCTTGTGCAAGCTGGTATTTCCTAGTTTATCTGCCAGCTTGAAAATAGTGTGGCTGGTTCATGAACAGATTTGTCTCTGGTATTGCTTTTGCAACCACACAGCCTTAGATAGCCACAGGGGTTCAAGTGGTCTTGCATCTGTGAAGGGAGAAAATCAGTGTTCATGACTGTTACATCAGACAAAGAGTTGGATCTGGAATTCTCTGGTGTGAATCAGAGAAGTAAATCAAAATGTCAGCTCCTCTTATATTAAAAATCCCACAGCTTAATGAAATCTTGTCTTTTTCAGAGCAGAAATGATTCCTATGTCTGGAGAAATGCATTAAGAGAGAGATGTTGAGGGAGCTGAGGTGCTAAGGAGTGAACTTCTGGGAATGCTCTGCACATGAAAACACTCCATGAATTAGTTATAAATAGGACTGAGCTCTCATCCATCCATCAGGAGCCTTCCTTGCTCCAAAATTTGGGCTGCTCCCTATCCTGTCTCATATAGGAGGTGATATTGATGAGCAGAAAAAGGTATGTTTGCTTCAAATGTTGTTTTTGGATAGAGAGCATGGGTTGTGAAGGTGCAGAAGGAAACACTGGAACTGCCATCACTGACAAAGAAATGCAGATTTCCAAACCATCTCTGCCCAGCCCCAGGTGGGAGGTTTTGTTTCTGTGTTGGCTTGGAATTTGTAGTTGGTCTTGTCAAAAGATGATGCCTGTGTTGGAAATTAATACTTAGCAACTTCTGGTTGACTGATTGAAGTTTTTTTTGGTGGGAGTTATTGGTTCTTTGAACAAATTTTGGAAAAGGGCCCTCATAGAAATGCAACCATATCAAATTATAGGGAGGTGCTCTTGTGCCTTGCACTTGAGCCTTGCCAAGAGAGGTCAAAAACGTGCACATACATTACTGAAATGTTGCTAGGGTTTCCCCTGCAGACTGAAAACATCTGCAAAGACAGGCAGAAGGTATTTCAAAAGATGATGATTTTAATGAAGTCTGGGTCAGAGCCACATCTTTGATAATAACAGCACCCTGCCAGCAAATGCCCTGAGCCTGATTTACAGCACCATCAGCAGGCTCTGCCTTGTGCCTCTTGTGGAGAGGCTAAGGGAGGGCACAAGGGGAGAAAACACCATTTTGTCATGCCACGCTTTGCACGGGCCGTGACAGTCGTGTCCGTGTGATGGAAGTGGGGGAGAGGAGCTGCTGGCGGCCGTGCTTCGGCCCTCGAATTTGAGAGCTGGCGGCTGCGCTGCCGGCCCGCACTCTCGCTCCCTCCCTTCGGCATCCTTCCCGCTGCCCCCGGCATCCTTCCCGCTGCCCCCGGCATCCTCCCCGCTGCCCCCCGGCATCCTCCCCGCTGCCCCCCGGCATCCTCCCCGCTGCCCCCCGGCATCCTCCCCGCTGGCCCCGGCCACCTCCCGGAGGCTGCTGCCCCTCGGGGCAGCCCCGGGATGCCCGGCGCTCCGCTCCGCCGGGCACGGCGCGGCTCCGCCCCGCGCGGAGGCGGCCGAGGGTTGTTCTGGCTGCCCTTTGGAGCTGGGAGTGCTCCGCTCCTGCCGCCATTGCTTCTCCGTCCTGAGCGTCCTTCCCGGGCAGGGCTGCTGCTCCCGCCGGGTTTTAGGGAGCGATGACAACCGTGAGGAGAGAGGCGTTCGGGCGGATGCCCCCGGAGGAGGGAGGCGGAGAGGTGGAGAAGTTCGTCTTGCAGTCGGACAGCGTGAGAGTGGAGATCCTGTCTTTTGGGTGCATCATCTCCACTCTGGAGACAAAAGACAGGGATGGGCAGTTTTCAGATGTTGTCCTAGGATTTGACACTTTAGAAGGTGGGTTCTTTGTTTCTTTGAAAAAAAATAAAATTTACAAGAACCACAATCAGGCAATTTATCCAGCACTTGCTGGTTTATTGCAACACTGCATGACTTGCTTGTAAGGCCCGCTCCCCCCGCCCCCAAATCGTGGGCTGAAGAGATACAGTTGCTGCTGCCTCTGCTGGGCTCTGTGGTGGATGTGGAACAGGGACACTGGTGGCAGTGTGCCGCTCTGCTGGGGCAGCTCTGAGTCAATCCTTGACTGGCAGTGACAGAGACCTTTTCTTTGAATATGCGAAGAATACAAGATCCCATCAGGCTGTGTTAATCAAAGATGTGCACAATTAATGAGCTGTGTGTCCTGTGAAACGCTGGGACTGCAATCACCTATTAAGTCCTGGAGGAAGCAGAGAGAGACAACTCTGAGTCCACGAGCACTCCTGGAGACCGCCTGTCCTGTTCCACTGGTTCTGTTTAACCGTGTGCTGTTTCTCTGGCCAGGTTACACGAGGAAGCACCCATTCTTCGGTGCTGTCGTGGGCCGTGTTGCCAACAGGATTGCCAACGGGAGGTTCAGCCTGGACGGGAAGGAGTATCAGCTGTTCCTCAACAACGGGCCCAACAGCCTGCACGGAGGAGCCAAGGGATTTGACAAGGTGAAAATCCCAGTGTCTTGCCAGCATACAGCCTGTGGAGTTATGGCATGAGGGTGTGGTGTCTACACCTCTGGACCCTGTAGCATTTTCTGGTGGTTACTGAGTTGAATCAGCTCAGAAAGTGCTATGAGTGCAGAAACAGGAGGAAGTGAGACAGATCCTGTGAGCTGCTGGCTTGTCTTTGCTTGAGTGTGCAGGCCTCACTTATGTCATCCTTGGATGCCGAGCAGAGGATTGCTGTGCTTCCTCTGTGTGACTGCAGCCCTGAGCCTCATTAGCCCAGTTCTGACAAGGTTGTTCTGGGCAAGGTGCTGCTTCTGCAGAGCCTGGGTAGGGGTATGGCAGTGAGGACCCAGCCCCAGGAGCAATGGAGCCTTCCCAAGCACCAGCATCCTGGAGTGTGTCATGGAGTTGTGCCAGTGCCCAAAGAAAGTTTCCTGGGGAACAGTGGTCTGTCCAGGCAGACTCATTTCCACCTGCAGTTTCACAGCTGTTACCTGCCCATAGCTCCTCCCAGAGTTAGGAGGATGTGAGTTTGCAGAAACTTATCATTGTTGCTTGCTTGTAACAGCACTGCCAAGGGGTGAGCAGGGTGGTGCTGCAGGTTCAGTCATTGTATTGCCCCCTTTGGTGCCGCTTTCATCCTTCGACAGCATCCCCCAGGCTCTCACTCTGACTCATAGCAGTGGGGGATTAGATCAGGCCTGCAAAATGCCCCAGGATCCAGGATCACTGCTTCTCTTTCCCAGCCCTGCCCTATGACCTCCTGAGATGAAGCAACCTTTCCCTGGCCCCAGGGCACTCAACCTTTTCCCTCTTCTCCTAAGAGCTGCTGCTCAAGTCAGATATTTGTGGCGCAAGTGGTAAGAGCAGTGGAGGATCTCTTCTCTTGAAAGCCTTGCTATAACCCTGCTCGACTGCAGAGCAGGCTCAGAAGTCTCTGTTTCCCTGAAGCCTTGGCCTTTGTTGGATCAAGTGCATTTGTAACCAGCAAGTTAGATCCACCATTTCCCCCCAAGAACACGTAGATGTGCTGGTGCAGCTGCTTTCGTGGGGTTAATGGGGTTTTTGGTGAAAGGAATCCAGGCTGATGGGAAAAAAGCCAGAGTGCCTGAAAAAAGAATAAATCAGAGTGTGAACTGGCATGAGGTTGGGGTGAAATGCTCCTCAGCAGCCTCAGAAAAAAGGGAGTACTGAGGATGGCTTGGCTGTTGTACCCACAAAGAGGACAGTTTGGTGGGTTTAAAGTTTCTTTATACACCCTGATACCTGTGATCTGGAGCTGAAAACATGCATTTATTCACACCCAGGGCTTCCAGGCTGTCTTCTGCAGGCAGGGGATGTGGTCTCTTCTTCTGCTTCTTCATCTTGCTTGCTGAAGTCTCATCAGCTTCCTGGGGACAAGGCAGTGACATCTCCCAGCCAGAGCTTTGTGTCCTCTGGCCCACAGGGCGTACTTGGACACCTGCCTAAGATCTCCTCCAGACAGGAAACAATCACTGTTCAATGACACTGAGCCCTAACTGGTCAGCCCTAACAAAAAACAGACACTGGAATTTGGATGTGATTATCTTTGTCATCTTCTGAGCTCTTCCTGATCTTGCAGACATCAGTGCTGCGGTCAGCGCGTGGTCTGATGAGAGCAGCTTGCAGCTGCACCTTCAGGGCAGCAGTCACCACACTGCTGGAGGACTTCAGAAAATAACTCTCTTATCTTAGAAAAAAATAGTGATACCTGTATGTTTCCTGGACTTTATCAGCTTTTTCTTCAAAGAACTAAAATAGAAACTCGTATTTTAAAAACCGCAGCATCCTTGCAGCCGTGGGAGCTGCAGTCGAACTGCACACTGTGCGGGAGGACCTACTCTGCAGCCAGGTATATTTGGTGCCCTCAGGTTCTGTGTTTGGTGAAAATGCTGGCTTTTTCCCCATGTTGGTGATCTCTGTGTAAAACATGAGAGGGATCAACTCAACAGAGTTATCTGACCCCTGTTCCTAAATTTGTCCATTTTGATTAGACAGTAATTATTCCTTAGGGAAATGTGAAGCTCCAGAGAGCCTCTTGTTGCACATCCATCTTCTCGGCACAAGGCCCATGGCCAGGGCCAAACAGGCTGTCTGGGCAGCTGTGTACAGTGTGCTGGCTTGCTTTTCTTGCCAGCATGTTTGGCTCCAAGCAGAGCACTGGTGCTGGTGTCTGGCAGGGAGAAGAACTGGAGAGGTCCCAGCTCTCTGGATGTGTCTGACAGCACATCTGGAACCATTTAACCTAACCCCAGCCCCTGAGCAGGAGTTCCCAGTGTGTTCTTACGCTGTCCTAGAAGCCAGCACCCGTGAGCAGAGGAGAGCAGCTTGTTGGTGTTGCACGTGAGAAGATCCATGGAAAGGGGCATTAGTCCAGCTGCAGGGCAAAAATACTCTCAAGCATGGCATAGCACAGGCTGGAACAGACCCCCCATCAGACTGCCAAATTGCCTCGGTTTTTTGGCTGCTCATTGTAAAGCTTGTTCCATGCTGGTGGTCCTGGCTGACCAAGGGCAGGCTGGTGCTTGTGTTTTCTTTGGAAAGGTGCTTGAAAAAAGCCATTGTTGCAGCACAGCATCCCTTGAGTGCCTTCTGTCCCTGTTTTTAGCCCAGCCTGGAGCAGGAGGGAAGGGCACTGTGTTCCCATTCCTGTTCCACTAACACCGTGCTCCTTGCAGGTTCTCTGGAGCCCCCAGGTGCTCCCGAATGGTGTCCGCTTCTTCCGGCTCAGCCCCGACGGCGAGGAAGGATACCCTGGTGACCTGAAAGTCTGGGTGACCTACACCCTTAGTGGCAGGGAGCTGGCCATCAACTACCAGGCCCAGACCAGCAAGACAACCCCCATCAGCCTGACAAACCACGCTTACTTCAACCTGGCAGGGCAGGTAAGTGTGGGGAGATGGGCCCTGTGGAGACGCACTGTGCAGGGGAAGAAAGCCTGGGGACCCAGCCTGGGATGATCATCTGGACCAGCGTGCTGGTCTGGGGATACATCATGGTTTTGGGGACACAGCAGTGAGGGTTGTCTCTGTGCATCATGGGCTGTGTGCAGGAACAGGACTGAATCACATGGACCTCAGCTGAGGATACATTGTCTCAGTGCTTCTTGAACAGAAACATCCATCTGAGCATGTTGGTTCTCCTTTTATGTGTAACTGGGCAGTTTTGTGCTCTCCTGGTCCCTTGGGAAGATTTCAGAGGAGGTGCAGAGCTGGCATACCCTAGCGGTGTCCTGGCATTTCTTAGTTTCTTAGTATTCTGTTGGCATTTCTGAGATGGTGATGCCAGTTGAGATCAGGGCCTGGAGTGGCAGCACCAAAGGTCAAAATAGGCAGAAGAAACATGGAAAGGGGATGTGAGATAGCCAGGATTGCAGACTAGCAAAGGTTGCAGCAGCAGGATGCAGAGGGCTCCCACACATGCAGGGTTTTGTCAACCACATGGACAGTGAATTGCAGCTGTGTTTTAATCTCACACAGTTTATAACTGGGTTTGGAAAAGGATCTGAGAAATAAAGTGTTGCTGGGCAGAGCAATAGGACAGTGCAGTCACACTTGCATGTGAGACAAAGGCCCTTAAAAGAGTTTGTGAGAGACAACCCAGCCCCTCTGAGCAGGAGCTGTGCCCAAGCTGCTGCCCTGAGAATGGCTGTGCAGTTGTTGGTGTACCCTCCTGCTGGTGCTCCCAGAGGTGCAGTAATACCAACACCTGCAGTGTGCAACTCAGGCATATTCCAGAGGAAGGGGAGACCTTTGGGCATGAAATTGCTGCTCAGATTAGATAGTGACCTGAGGGCTCAGCTTTGAGCCTGCTCCCCTTCCAGCCCAGCAGGTTCCCTGCCAGCATTCCTGAGGCTGTGGGAGAGGAGGAGGAGCACACCCCCACAGTGATTCCGATGAGACAGAAGGATGGGTTGCATTTCCCCTTGCTTGCTTCCTTCCCCTTCTCCCTGCTGCTGTGTGCTCAGTACCCAGCATATTTTGGCTAGTCAGTCTGCAGGGTGTAGCGTTCAGTGAGGTACAAGTACAGATTGATGGTCTCATCCCTGTGGGATTTACAGCTTCTAGAGTCCATGAAAGTTTTTGTATATGCCAGTACCTTTGTCCTGTGCCCAAGGTCAAGGTAGAATGAGAGCCAGAAGATGCTCCAGGCATTACCAGATCAGCTGGAGCACCGCTGTGGACTGACTAAGCTGTGTTTAGGGTTGCTTGAACAGTGGCTGCAACAGTAATCCCAGCATTTCCCATCCTCCTGCAGGGCTCTCTGGATGTGTATGACCACGAGATCTCCATTGAAGCAGATTCCTACCTGCCTGTGGATGACACCAAGATCCCTACTGGTGGGTGGTGCAGCACTTGTGGCACCAGGTGGAAGGGATCTTTCTGAGCAGTGTTGGTGGGTGTGAGGAGCAGCACGGCCTGGCAAGGGGGTCACATGAGCACCCAGGGGACCCCAGGCACAGCAGGGCCCTCACCTTTGGGTGCAGTCCCACTGCACCTGAGCAGGGAGGGCAGAGCCAGGTGCTGGTAATCTGGTCCATCATCAGCCCCAGGGAGTAGGCAGGAGCAGCAGGAAATGGGGCCAGAGACACATGGGCTGTGAGGCTGTTGTGTGGGTTCGTCCAGGAGACAAGCTCCCCGTGGCACCTGGAGGGTGGATTCCCTGGTCCAGGTGGCTTCTGTTCAGCTCAGTGTGCCATGCTTGTGCACTAACAGGGGAAGAGCTCAAGGCCATACCCAGCCCAGTGCCCCGCTTCTCCCTGCTGCTTTCACCATGTAGCTGTTTCACATCTTAACTGTGGCCAGTTTGCTACCCCTGTCTTTTGCAGTTCCTTCTTGTGTGGGTAGTCTTAGTCCTGGGGTGGAGATAAGATTTGTGGAATAGTTAAAGACAGACCCCTTGTGTGCAGTGTCTACAGTATTTTATGTAAGTGCCTCAACTGGAATGGTTTCATTACTCTTTTTTTTCACGCTGTTTATTCTGCCCTCCATGCAAAACCCCTCACCTTTGGTTTGGGGTGACTGTTTTGCACTGTGTTTGTTTAGTATGTCCTGAGGTTGGTTGTGCTGCTTTATCACAGGACACTGTATGCCCACAGCACTCTTAGATAAGAGAGAAAATTCTGGGTTTGTACATATACAAACTTCCATGTGTTTTCTTGCTCCTTATCTGTGGCTTTGTCCCTGCTAGAGGAGCAGTGTCCCCAGGAACTGCCAGCTGTGCTGGGGGACAAGGTAGGGTTTGCTGGCATGTGAGTGAGTGGCTGAGGCTGCTGTTCTTGCTTAGGGGAGGTGGCTGCTGTGCAGGGCACTGGATTTGATCTCCGGCAGCCTGTGGAGCTGGGCAAGCACTTGCAGAAGTTTCACCTGGATGGCTTTGACCATAACTTCTGCTTGCATCAGGGGCATGATCGACACCTTGTGGCCAGGTAGGCTGGGACCTTGGCAGGAGTCCCCACCCCTGGAGCCAGGGAATGCCCATTCAGCCAGTTCCCTGTCATCCTCCACTGGCATCTCCGCAGGGTTTTCCACCCTCCCACCGGCAGGACCATGGAGGTTCACACCACCCAGCCTGGCATCCAGTTTTACACCGGGAACAACCTGGATGGCTCCCTGAAGGGCAAAGGTGCTGCCATGTACCCCAAGCACTCAGCTTTCTGCCTGGAAACCCAGAACTGGCCTGATGCTGTTAACAAGGTGAGCTGTCCATTCCCCTCCCACAGGTTACCTGGGTCCCATGGCAGGGGACTTACCCCCACCGCCCTCCATGTCTCTGGGGCACTGAATACAGAAACAGAGTCTGCTTGTCAAGGGGACACTGCTGACACCAGAAGTGAGGCAGGCACAGGTCACAGTGGCTTTAAATGGGGGTCAGTCAGTGCAGCAGGGACTGGCCCTGTGCAGCCCAGCTTCCCAAAGGTGTGGGGGTCTAGAGCGGATGACTCCACTGGGGCCTTGCCACATCCTCTTATACCTGAATCATTCCTCACGGCCTGAATTCAACCAGCAGTAGGACTCACCCACTCAGCCTGCTGGCAAGTGGTGGGTGATTACACACTGCTGCTGGAAATGGCTGGGGGGAGCTGTGGGAATATGCCTTGGGAAGAACAAAGGGATGCAGCCGTGCTTTCTGATCCCACGGAATGTGCTCACAGTCACTGATGTGCTGCTCCCTCTCCCCAGCCTCACTTCCCCAATGTCCTGCTCCATCCGGGTGAGGAATACAACCACACCACGTGGCTTGTATTCAACACTGCTTGAGGAGAAGGGCTGCTGACTTCCACCACTGAGGGGTAAGTGCCTCCAGCAGCTGAGCCAGAAATCCTGCCAGGTGTCAAACAGAGCTTTCCAACTACCCCTGGGTGATGCATCCGATCTGGGAGCCTTTTTCCTCTGTGGTTTTCATCTGTGGTTTCTGCTAGCTTTAACTCCTGTCACCATCTCTGCTGCTGTCTGGTCTGTACAAAGCCCTCACACTCTGTCCAGCCTCTCACCCTGGGCATTGGGTTTTGTTTTGCAGTAAAAATGTACTGAAAACACCTTGTTTAGGGGCATGATGTCACAGCTCCAACTACAGCGGGGGAATATCTGGTAATATTCATGTGGAGCATGTGGTAAGGCTGATGCAGTTGTGGTTTGTTACAACATCTGCTATTTCCATCAAAGTGCTCTCTCTAAGTGGTGTGCAGTGCTCATGCAGGATAGCTTTGAGGAGGACAGTGTGCTGGGATTATCCCAGCTGGCTGCCCTGGATGCTCTGGTTAAACTCCTATGTTCTGCCCTGGTTGCTGAAGTGGGCACACCTATTTAGTCCTGGATATACAGATGCAGGAGAAAACCCATCATCCTAACACTGTGTTTCCACGTGAGATCTCCAAAACCCTGTAGCAGGCAGCTCTCTGATGAAAACCTCCATGTTTCTGAGGCTTCAGGAAAATTGGCACAAGCCAGGGGATGACAGCACCATCCTATTAGGGAGCTGGTAGCCCACTCCCCAGGGAAGCAGGTAGACAGTCCTTGCATCAGGCACCATGTCCCACCTTCTCCTGCCATGCTGCTGCACCCAGGGCCTGCAGCACTTCACCATGCTTCCTCAGCTGCAGAGATGCAGGACTGCCCTTGTCCCCAGTGGAAGTGCCTGGCCATTGGGCCTGCAAATGTGGCAGCCCTGTCACAGTCAGTTCTGCCACCCCAACGCCAAAAGAAGTGCCCCACTACTCTCCTGCCGTACACAGTGGTCATATTGAGGGCTGGTATCCCTTGGAGAACAAAGCCCAACCAACAGAGAACACCAGGTTGCAAATCAGGGGAACCCCATCTCCCCCATGAGAGTGGGGTTTGCCCACCATACTGGAGACCCCAAACACACCTCCCTTGCCCCCCACCCCCAGCCAACCTCTTTGGGGTGTGTACACCATGCCCAGAAGCACAGGGGCACAGCAGCACCAGCCACACGACACACCCCTGTGTCAGGGGATCTTTTTCAACTGCTCACAAACTGTATCAAATTTGTGATGAAATCCTACCAAACTCAGGCCAGAGCTCAATTTTGGACAGCACAGCTGCACAGAAGCACAGATGTCACCTTTGTCACTGCTCCCCCTCTGCACCTTACAAGTGCTGGCTGTCCTTCAGGGTGGCTGTCTGCACCAACACAGCCTTGCTCCTTCCTCAGGTTCACATCTGGGTTTAGAGGAATCCCAGCCCCACCGAGAAAAACCCCTGACTCTTCTGCTCAGTCCTCCAGTGTCTCTGGGTACTGAAAAACAGGTACTAGTAGAGCTGTCGTGTCAGTCTGCAGGTTTATTGTGGAGCAGGTTTCCCTTGAGAGTACAGAAAAGAAAAGGTGATGAAATTCCAGAGCAGTGGCGTACGTGTGCCTCACACCAGGTACACAATGCACAACCAGTAAAATATTCCAAACACTTATCACAGGCTTCAGACAATTGGGCTACAACACTGCAGGGTAACATTTGTGTCAGCCCTGCTCTCCCACTGTGGCAGTAGTGGGATTTGGT
This sequence comes from Pseudopodoces humilis, assembly GCF_049639895.1. NCBI lineage: Eukaryota > Metazoa > Chordata > Aves > Passeriformes > Paridae > Pseudopodoces > Pseudopodoces humilis. The sequence continues at coordinate 10,851,646 of NC_142202.1, forward strand.
AGGGCCAGAATCCACTGGGAACACCAATGGCCATGGTGAGCCCAAGAGGATCCAGGCACAGCGAGGACCAGGCATAAAGGCCAGAGGATGCTGCAGCAGAACAGCACCTTCAGGATCTGGACTGTTGACTCATCCACTGGAAAAGCTCCATGCAGTCATTATTAACAGGAAATCTGTTTCTTGAAAACCATGTGTTACCCCAGGTCTAACTAAGGTCATCTTGTAACTTAAGCTGTTCTGCTGTGGTTTACACAGTGGAAGCAAACTGCCAGGATAGATTTCATTGGCTTTCCATTACAATGCTTACTCACTGCTGAAACTGGTCTTTATTTCTGCTGGATAGCCAATCCCACCAAAATGAAAGGATGCTTTTCTCCCCTCTGCCTACCAGTTTTTTGTTCACAGTCCAATATTCTTGCCAGTCCCTTGCTGTGATCTGTGTTGAAGTGCTTTATCATGCAATTCCTTCATACAGAATGAGGACAGTTTGACACACCTATACACAAATAATGAGTCCTGCGGGTTGTGTATTTGCTGTAAGAAATTGGCATCATTCCACAAAGCCAGCTCCAGGATATGGGCTGCCTTACAACCATACCAGTTTCTGTGAAGCAGTTTGGAACTCCTGAGGGCAGCTTAGAATCTTTAATTTTAAGGATCTTCCCTCAAAAAAGGAAAACACACCTTGAGATATTCTAAAATTTTTATAATATAATATTTATATATATAATGATACATATTATATATTTTAAAATCTTTCTTTGTATCAGTAGCCTTAGGAATTAAAAAATGCAACATGTGGAAGTAGCAATTGTCAAGTTCTTAATGATTTCTATTACCTTTAGAGGTTTCTACAAATGTTACTTGCTTAAAAGATGTGTTTTGGAGGAAAGTTTATCCTTAGATTTTTGGGGCATCTGGTATCAACAGTCAAACACCAGAGAATGAGCTTTGCAGAATAAGCACATCAGGCAGAAAAATGAATGCCCACTAAATATCAAGGAATGAAAAGGGCATATGCAGATTTTTATCCATCTGCAGACAAGAGATGGATTTTAAATTCCACTTCAAGGAGAGCAGGAACTGATCCTTTCACCAAAGACCATTCAACAGTAGATGTGAAAAGTGACTACCTTGAGAAGACACCAGCTGGGATTAGTGATTCCCATTTTAGACATTTTTCATCCACGTTACATGGCACACAGCTAAAATTACCCAAACGTTAACGGAAGCAGCAGGGTTACTACAGAGAAGTTTTAGTTAAAAATACACATTTTATTTCAATGTGCCAATAAAAAAGTCCCACATTTTCATATCACAGGAAGTTAATTGATACAATAAAAAGAGACCTGTGCTAGTCTATTGGTGTGACTAACTCAGAAGACCCAGATCATGCCAAATTTTAGTTGATATACTCTTCTATCTACATTCTTACATTTACAAAGACACCACAAAATCCCTTATAATAATGTAAGCAAAATATCTTTCTTCCTAAAAGATTAACTTCATAACTTTAATCCATTCTTTCAGGACTTGCACTTCGTTGAGGGCTCCCTGATGGTGAACGGCTGAAAGGAAAAGAATCCACAATTAACATTTCAGTAGCTGCTTGGGGATCACAAATACAGGGAAAAGCAACAGGAGTATACCCAGTCTCTGGCTCCCTTTAAGCACTCTTTTTTAATAAAATAACCAATCAATGACAAAAGTTAAGGGGTTGATGATTTGGAGATAACACTTTTTTCTTTACTGTTATTTTTAAAATGAGATCACTGTAAGGCCATCAAAAGGGTATTACTTATAGTGACCTTCAAAGGGGCAAGATACTCCACTGTTCTGATACAACAGCTTGTCAAAACCTGTCATGATGATCACTCAGCATTTATGAGCACTTATTCATGCCCCTGTGATTGTTTGACACTAAAGTTGTGAAATGAACTATTAAAGAATTCCAATTAGGAAAAAAATACTGTTGATTCTGTCACTACACGTATTCTACACGTTAGTCTGTGCATACACACAGAGAGAAAACTATTTACTGACTTACTGGGAAAGAAAAAAATAATCTAACAGCAGTGAACATAAGCTCGATTTTCCATTCTGCTGTGCCAGCTTAGTCCACCCTACCTTCACCAATGTCAATGCAGCTTTTAATGAGACTGAAAGCTGATTTCCTACACTTATTCTATGCTTTAAGCTCATCAGTCTCTGTGCAATAAAACTGTCAGTGAACCAAAAGGAACAGGGGAGCAGACAAGGACAAGGCACGGCTACATAACCCTGAGGATTTATCACCATATATACGTATTACTGTACAGAAAAGCCACCACCACAACATTATTGCTCTGAAAGACATCTCAACAAAATACCTCTCCAGTATTTTCCTACAAGCAGCTGTCAAGCTGCTCAGCAGACATCAGTGCAGATACTAAAATGCCAGCTCTGTGGAGTCTATGCTATTAGTAGGGAGACCAACGTACCTTCTCTTTGGAGATGGTGACTGGGACTTTGACCGGCTGTCAAAACAGAACAGCATCAATGCAGCTTAAATGTCAAATGCAACTTTTATATTTAAAAAAAAACCCAACCTATCAGAAAGTAAATTATAGGAATCTAGCCAGAAGGTCCTTCCAATGGTAGTTTTCAGTTCAACTTTTACTCTGACAGGGATTCTCCATTCATTTAGCGTGGAGATGCATTTTAAGTAACTTTCCTCAGCAGACAAAGAGAAAAACAAGGGGTGGTACTAACGTGAGGCTTTGAGAAAAGCAACATCACCAGATTGCTGTTTTATGAAAAGCATTAATAAAGCTCAAGCTCTTTATCTGATAAATAGAAAAATTTAACAGAACTGAGCAAAAAGGCACAAAAAATTAGTACTATGTTGGAAATGATGAAGAGTTAATGAAAACCAAGAGACGAGTAAGGAACACATTCCAAAGAGCTGCAGAGGAAATGTTATCATTTCTGTCATATCACAAAGAGATTAGCTGAGGACCCATGTTTGGGGGGCATTTTTTTGAAGGACCAGGCTCTGTTAATCACGCAAACTTAAAATTGAAATGCTACTGCAGGCTCTCTGTGTGCTCACCTCTTAGCTGGTGAGCCAGACTTTGATCTGCCATGAGACCTAGACCTGCAAGAAAAAACACAGCTCAGCAGGGAAACTGACAGCATGCAGGTTCCCACTCAGTGGGTGAGCGCCGTCATGCTCAACACACAGAATCCTGCAAGTTTCCAGGGTTTTGCCTGTTAAGTTTCCAAAGATGCTGCTGTACATGTTGCTCTGTACTTTGGTCCCTAGCTGATGACCAGTGTTTGTGATGCAAATGGCAGGAACACAGGAGCAACCCAAATCCTGACCAGTATTTTCACAGAGTTAATAAAAAGCCATGCTCTAAACTTGCAGGTTTTATTAGACTTGAGCCGCTGCAGTTGCAGACAGCACATTCCAACAAGTATCTTCTCTGTGAACTTCATCTTATATATTTACTTGCTTCAAGTATTTTTTTTTAATGTTTAAACTTAATCCTTATGAAAAAAATGTGGAAAACATCCACCTTTGAGACCGCTGCACCACAGGAATGCTAATACTGCCTGAAAGCCTCACCAACATTTTGAGGTCCCCCAAGGAAGTGTTCTATATTCCACATCCAAGGTTTTCCACAACGATTTCCAGATGTGCATTGTGACACTGTCACACTAGTAAATGTCATGTCCTCATTTAGTCTGTCTCCCTTGTGAACCCAGAGCCTGTCTCTGGGTGCAATGCATTCCCTGGACTCTTCTCTAAAGAAATAATCTCTCAATTACGTAAGAACAATTCTTCTGCCATTTCTGTCTAGTTGTACATCTGTAATTTCCTATGCCTCAGTCGCTTAATCCCTACTTACAATGGAAAGTGTCACACAACAGTCTAGAAATGTCACTGCAAGTATCCTTTACTCTGCAGAAAGCCACCCTGGTACCAAAAAGAGGAAACAACGGTGGTAAAATCAAGATGTTTTCCTCTTTGAGAGTCTGCTGACTGTAGCTGTTTCCTGCTCACCACTGACAGTGAATAGTGATAAGCCATGATTAAGTCATGATGGAACAACAACATGGTTTAGCCATGGGTGTACCCAGAGGTATTGGGAGAAAGGCACTGCTCTACTGCCTTGGACAACCTTCTCTCTTTATCAGCTTCTGGACTGTTTGTGTGAGTTTCTGCTCTTAACTAAGCCATCTGGTCTTCATCTTTCCCTTAAAACTCCCATTACTGCTTGCTGTCCATCCTCAAAAAACGCCACCTTCAGCTGTGGGCTTTTCCACCTGCTCCCTTTAGCTGAAGCTATCCTATATTTTCCTGTGTTTCTTCATGGTTGACAATTCTTTGTTTCAAAGAGCAGCCATTAAAACCAGCACAGCAGGCACAGGGACAGGCTGGGCTATAAGCAGTTCCATATCCAGAGCAGAATTTCCATTTTCTCTTGCTCTTGTTGAGGACACTCAGTCAGCCCTGCTGCCAGGACAAGGCTCCATGAAGCACAGGTTGCACCCACTTACTAGCAAGTAAAGTTTAAGGGAACAAATAGCACCCTGTGTTCCTTTAAAATTTGACTTCTACTCTTGTGATACGTTTATTGGTACAAAACAATTCTGACAGGTGTTTATCTCAAATTAAAAATCAGCAGACTGACGCTGATATTCAACAGAGCTGGAATTGCAGCTGTAACACTCAGGACACCAGCAAGCCCTTCAAGACTTGTTTGGCTACAGACAATAAAGCATCATCATGCTACCAGAAGGGCATCCTGCTTTCTTTGAAAAATAATGGGAAGAACTGACAATCTTGTGTGTGCTACACAAAAGGAAAATAAACTTTTGAGATTAATTCTACGTTTGTTAGCAGTTAATGCAGCAACTTGATCAAACCAGTATTTGTGATGACTATGGGGATCTAGATACTGGTGGTGTGCAGAAGAATAGAAAGAGAAAGAACAATCTTCTGCACTGCTTCTTAAAACTACAGATCCCTAAGTTAGCGGAGGGAAAACACATCTTTTCCTGGGAAAAAAACCTTAGCAGTTGTTGAAGAGCCTAATGAGACTTTCAAGCAACTTTTACCAGCTATCTTTAGTCACATACCTGCTTCGGGGCCATGTAACAGATCTGGATCTAGATCTTGATCTTGATCTAGACCTGAAATTAAAAATTGAGATAAATTAAAAATAAGTAAACTTGAGCAGAAGTGATGACAATTCCAGCACGATAAAAATTAACGTCTACACCTAAACTTAAGACCTACATGATCACAGACCTACATGATCGTTAGATATTTTAGACAAAGAAATTCAGTCATGGGAGATGCTGCTGTCTCAAGGTAAGGTCTTGAAAGTCACCTATGAATTTAACTAGGATTATCAGAAGTTTTTAAACCATGCTGACTTCTAGAGGTCAGCATTTTCTGAAATCTGCTACCAAATACCTCTTAGAATTGAATTAAAACAAGACAACACCAACAAAAATAAATCACACAGCCATTTAAAAATTACTACTAATTACCTCGATCTCTTCAAGGAACCCGAGCGGGACCGGCGGGGAGACACGGACCTAGACCTACGAGGAGACACGGACCTGGACCTACGATAGGAAGCTGATCTGGACCTGCAGAGAAAGCAATTCCAAGAGTTGTTCAAGTGTAGCTTTTTCTGGGCAAAAGAAGGCAACGGGAATAAAAGACAAACTCAAACACACCTCCTACCACGGCTGCGACTGCGTGACCGGGAATACCTTCTTCCACGGGACCTCGAGCGGGATCTAGACCGGGACCTGGGTTTAGGTTAGAAAAAAACGGTATCAGCAGACAGCTGCTGCAACCAGCACGTGTGAGGCCCTGCTGAAGTCAAAACTTTTTTCAGACAACTAAAGAACTAGCATCTGTCAGTTGGAAAAATGTCTGGGCCTACTTGTCTTGATCATTTTTACTACCTAGAAAAATGTTAAAGCTGAATTACATTGCAGAATTACATTAGAATAGAAAACACTGTAATGCGTATTTAAAATAAACCTTGCAAGTTTGCAGGTCGACCCTCTTTGGCCCAAGGTCTAGCAGATCTAGACGATCTAGAAGTATCTATAGGCGAGCGCTGCATCTAGGTAGGTGTTCTCTTCAATCTAACGACGATCAAACTGACAGCCCAATGAGCCAGGGTGAGGCTTGATTGACGCAAGAAGATTTTTCTAGGTGGGAATGTGGTCAATCTGGTGTTCCTCTTTCTAAACCGGAGGGGGGCCCCAATTGAAAGCCAAATTTACTGTTACGGCGGTCACCGTCTCAAATTTTCTGCCCTTAAAGAATAAGGTGAAGCTACGTGTAGATGGCTCGAGGGGATCTGGCCTCTTATGCTGATCACCTCAAGGTCTAGGAGGATCTTAAGTGTCGGATTTGCAAGGCGCCTCAGCATGAAATCTTAAGGCTCGTGACATTCTGAATCAAGGCGACTGACTCAAACGAAGAAACCTGAAAGGTTTTGACCAGGTTGATTATTAAAATATTAACATTTGATAGAAATAGCAACAAATTGTAATATACACCTATACATTTATTCTAGCGTTAAAGTTTAAAGAACACTGGTGTAACATTGTGTTCTTTGCTAACAAGAACTACACAAAAGCGAGCTGGCGAAGCAACGCGGCAGCCCCGGCCCCGCACGTACCTGCTCCTCCTTCGCCGGCTATAGCGGTGACAGTCATAGGCATAGTGGCCTTTCTCACCACACTCATAGCATCTGTCGTTGGGGTCGAAGGGGCGCCGGGCAGGGGGCCGGTCGTAGCGGGAGCGGCGCGGCATCCCTGTGGATACTTCCACTCTGACCCTGGAGCCGCAGATCACCCTGCAACAAGTCCATGAAGGCTCTGGGTTAAACCTCGCAGTCTGTGTCAGAACTACGGAAGCACAGAGAACAGAGATAAAGCCCGATTGTCTCTCAGTAGCCTCGGCTACGAAATGGACACGTACTTTCCGTCAAGTCCACGGACAGCATCTTCAGCATCGCGGGGGTCTTCGAACTCCACGAAGGCGAACCCCGGCGGGTTCCTGGCGATCCACACGGTTCTCAGCGGTCCATAGTAGCTGAAGGCTCTTTCCAGCTCGCCTTTGCCGGCGCCCGTGCCCAGATTCCCCACGTAAACCTTGGTCTCTGCGGGAGCGCACCGCGGGTCAGCGCTGGGCCGGGAGCGGGCGCAGGCTCAGCCCCCGCCCCGCCCTCCCCCGGCCGCCGCCATCTTGTCCGCGCGGCCCCTTCCCGCCTTCACCGCGAGCGCCGCGCGCCCGGCTGCGCGCCCTCCCCCACGGCCGCTGACGCAAAATGGCGCCGGCGACAACGGCGGCGGCGGCCGCATCGCCTTCCTCCGCTCCCCACCGGCGCCCGCCGGCAGCCCAGCTCCCCGCGGTAATCGCGTCTCCCCCAGACCCGTCTCTCCTTCTCCCCCGCGCAACCGCCCGCCGCCCGCGGCCCCCGGCAGTTCTCACCGCCTCCATAGCGGCCGTAACGCGACATCCCGACGGCTCCGCCGCCCGCGCGCACGCGCCGCCGCACGCGCCTGCCCCCTGCCCTGCTCCCCCGCCTCCCCCGCGGCGCGCGGAGGCGCGCATGCGCGGGATGCGCGGGGGGCGGGCTCCTGGGTGGGAATTGGGGCCTGAACGGGAAGTAGCGGAGCGAGTGGGTATGGGAGAAGCTTTCCCTGCCAAAGTGAGCTCCCAGTCCTTCTGCTGGTGCTGCAGGTGATCATCTGCCCGTTGGAAGTAAAGCCAGCAGGGCCTTTCTGTCCTGGCATCTCCTGGGTGGGAGCCATCCTTGGACGCATCCCATATCGGAGGTGATATCCCCATCAGCTGGTGCGTAGCCGCCTCTGGAGTGCAGGCCGGTGCTTGTTGTTAGAGTGAAAACAATTAGATTTGCTCTCCTTGCTTTTAATAAACGAGCTGTAACTGAAAGAAAACAGTAGCTGAAGGCAGTGGCACAAGCCATTCCTACACAATCCCTGTAGTACTGGAGAAGCTGAATTGAGACTCCTGAAAAGAAAGGGGAAAAAAGGGAAATTGCCCCTTTATGCCTGCAAAATATGACTATCTCATTTTCTACCCTTTATAATTTTTTGCGTTAGCACTCGCACGACCATTGCATGCTCGCTTTCACAGATTACTGACAAATGACTCAATGACTAGCAGCTCGTTTGGTTGATCCCTTGGAAGCTCTGCATGAGCGCTGCTGAAACAGAGCAGTTGTGGGGTGGGCGTGGGTGTTGGAATCAAGTTTCTCACCTTCGCGGCAGCACGGGGAAGCTTGCTAAAAGCAGCTCAACAACTAGGGAGCAAAAATATCTTATTTTTATGTAGCAGATGCACAGAGCGTGCATCTACTCCTAGAAACGCACACGTACGAGGCATGTGGAAGCTGCACTCTCCGTGCACCAGCAGGAGCATCCCACGAGCAAATCCAGCTCCAGAGGGGCAGAAAGGCAATCTCGCCCCCTCTCCCAGCGAGGCTGAAGTGCCACACGCTCCTTGTTTGGCGACCTGGCCTGATGCGTGCAAACCTCTGTGCCATTTATGCGCCCCCCGCAGCTGTAGAACTCCGTATCGGAGCATTCGGGTCACCCGAGCCGGGGGAAGGCGCTCGGCGGCGGCGCCAGGAAGCGGCGGTGCCGCCCGGGGGCAGCTCCCAGAGGCCCTCGGCAGGAACGGGAACCGGGGCCGGTGAGCGGGAAAGCGGGATGGGAACCGATGGGGGCCGGGGCTCCTGCCCCGCTGAGCTGGGCTGTGCAGGCTCTCGCTGCCGGGAACAAAGCGCCCTGCAGCCCTCTGTGCTCCCCGAAGCGCTCTGCACCCATCGCTCTGCGGCCCTGCTGGCCGGGGCAGTGCTGGGATGGGAATGCTGGACAGGGAAAAGAGTGGAACAGCACTTGGTGGTGCTCCAGCGTAGGGGTGAGGAGAGAGCCGCGTGGATAGCGCTTATCCACAGGCGGTGGAAGAAGGGCTCGGGCAGTAGTGATGCGCCAGTGCACAAAACAAAGGCGCTGAACTTTTACCTCCAAGGTTTTGTAAGAAGGCAGAGCAATAGATGGAGTGTCGATTGCAACGGGAAAGCGTAAGGTTACCAGAACAGCGGGGTTTGAGGCTTTGCTGTGTGCCTTTAAAAACAAGCGGCCTCCGTGGGGAATTACAGAATTTCAGAAGTGCAGCTTTATGCAAACCACTTGTGTGAATGTCTGCTTAAAAAAAAAAAGGCAAGTTTTGTTTAAGACAAATCTTTATATGGAGACAAACCCGGTTCTGATGTGAAGAGCAAAGCAGAAAGACTGACTGCATCTGCTCATTGATCTGGTTGTTTTCTAGGTCCTGGATGTAGGAAATATGAATGACTGGCAGAGAAAAAGCCCTCTAGACTGGGAAACGTATGTCAACAAATTGGTCAAAGTTGTTGCAGTTGAGAAACATGAATATGAAGGATGGGTTTTAACAGTTGACCCAGTTTCTGCCACGTAAGTACCAAAGCTTTTATTTCTGTAAAACTAATAAAAAGTAAGATTTTTAGGAAGAGAAAAGATCCGAAGGCTGAAGCAAACTTATTTGGAGCAAAAATGGCATGTTATCTTGTTAAGCTGCAGCTTCTGCCGATGGCTGCAGCCTTCTTATCTTCTGGTTTGTACTTCCTGTGCACCTCATCTCTGGCTGAGCATGGAAAACTAAAAAGTCCTTGATTTAGAATAAGCACTGCTTAGCAACAACCAAAATATCAGCGTGCTAGGAACGTTATTCTCACTGCAAATTCAAAACTCAGCACTGTGCCATATTCTAGGAAAATTGCTAAGAAAATCAACTCTCTACCAGCTGAATGCATGTGTTCAAGGTGAAAGTTCACAGCTTGCAGGCAAGTCTTCAGCAAATCCAACTACTCATGCTAAACAAGTAAAGCAAAGTGAACAGGATATTAAATCACACAGTAATATAATTCCAAGTGGCTTACTCTTTAAAACTTACATATTAAACTATACTCTTACCTCTCAACAATACATGTGTTAAAGATCGCTTTTTGGGAATATAAATCCTGCTTTACAAAGAGTGCAGGAGTGTTTTCAGTGCTCTAGGTGTTGAAATCCGTAGCCTTTGTCCAGAGTTCTTGCATTAATGCCTGGCTTTCCACTCCAGCCAGACACCCATGAAGGTGTAGAGGCTTCTTTGGAGAGCAAGCAGGGAAAATCAGGGGCATTGGACAGAAAATGGTACCACACATCTCTGGTATCCCAAGCGAGTAACTTGAAAACAGGGTTTGAAAGGCACAAGGCACCAGGAAATGGGCAGAAATTTGTCTCCTTGCTGCCAGAGTACCTCTTGGTACCTCTTTGCTTGTAAGCTTGTCTCACATAAATGCAGGATGGAGGCTGAAAACGAAAACATTCAGCTTCTGATGTGTTTCAGAAGAATTCGTTGTAGCTTTAGCTCTGGAGTAGCTCAAATAATCTCCTGAAGTTTCTTATCATTTTGGTAAGAAAGGTGCAATGCAGCTGTGATTCTGGTAATGGTCCAGGCTGAAATCAAAGCATATCTCACTGGACACAACCCAAGAAGTCATTACTTCCACTAATGGTGGCAGTAATGGGCTAGTGAAGTGCTGGCATTGAGTTCTGGAATTTTACTTCCCACAAGAGGAAGAGAATGGTTTCTGATGCTCATTGTTGATATATGAGGGAGAGATCTTAGAAATATAACCAGCTGCCTTCCCACTTGCATTTTGAGACCTCTGGGGTGCAAGTGCCCTGGGAAAAGACCAGGTTTCTACAATGTGAGCCTGAGCCTTCTGTAGTGTGTTCCTGTTGTATTTTAATTTCACAAACTGGCAACAGTCATAAAAAATCATTCTTTTGGTAATGATCAATAAATATTATTATTTTTTCATCAAAAGGTTCTGGTATTAGCTGCCTTCAGCATTTAAAGTGCTGCATGTATGAAGGTATCACTGTTTCTGAATGTTGAAATGTTTTAGGTTCTTCAGAGGTGTTGGGAAAACTGCACAAAAATATTTGGATTTTCAGACTTGACTTTATTTTTTCAAAGCAAAGGGCACATTAATCTAGAGTAGTTTCAAATTCAAGACCAGCAGTTGCCTTCAGAGCCCCACATTTTTAGTATTTTAAGGGTATAGCAGCATGCTTTTCAAAGGAAAATGCTGGGTGCTGGATATTGCCTAAATACCTGGGTTAGGCTGATGCTAATGAGTTCTTACCTCCAAAACCTTGGAGGCTCCTTCTCTGTCTTCAGTTAAAAACAGGAACTTACACAATCTCCTTTCCTTGACAGCATTGTCCTTGCAACATTCCCAGAGAACGAGAAAGGGTCCATATCATTCGTCATGGGCCACGCCATCCAAGAGGTCGAAATACTGCAGGAAGGGGACAGTGACATGAAGCAGCGCCTCGCTCGCATCTCTGCGCCCGAGGAAAGCCAGGCCTACAGCCCAGAGGAGCTGGAGAAGAGGAAGAACGCCTTGAAGACTTGGCTGGAGACAAACCACATCCCCGTGGGTGAGCAGGGGGAGCTGGGCAGGACGCTGAGCGTGGCAGGGGTGCTGACCATTGAGCCCCCGTACGGCCCCGAGCAGTGCAGCAGCGCCAACGAGATCATCCTGGCCCGCATGCAGGGCTTGCTGCAGGGCTACCTCGAGCAACAGCGCTGAGGCCCTGCTGATGAGACCTTTTGTTTCTAGGAACTCTCCTGTTTTAGAAACTCTCCTGGGCATCAGTATTCACTGTGTGCAGAAATCCTGCGTTTTGGGTACTTTTGTCTTGGTTTTTTGTATGCAAAGGAAGGGATAAAACGAGAAGTATAAACTCAAAGCACAAGCATTTTTTTCATTAATTGTTTTTATTAGAAGCAATCAGTTGGATAATGCTGATGTATTAAACTGATTTATCAGTTTAACTTGTTTAGAATTTTTGTAAGAGTACTGTTAAAGGTGATATATAATACATTTAAACTGTCTTCCCTTTAAAACTAGTTTAATTATCAAGTGCTGGAGGCATGTTTATTTGAACTGCTTACCAGATGTATTTTTTTTTTCAAGAAAGAGAATTATGACATGTGGACTTCCCAAACCAAATTAAAAAAAATGTTCATAAAGCTGTTTTGTTTTGTAGTTTTTGTGGCTGGTTGTTTGTTTGTTTATCCCATTACTGTTCTCCTGGTTTAGAAGATAAAGGACAATGTATGTCTGAGTTTATAAGATTATTAGGGAAGGTTAGCAGGCAAATAACAGGTTTTAAAACCATTACTTCTCTATATTTGTTATTTTAGAGCAGCAGTGCTTTGAAAACCAATGTTCTGTAAAAGGAAAATTTGTTGCAATTCAGTAAGTTTGTTCCCTCTGTTTCTAGTTTATGCCAACACACGATGCAGGAATCATTATGTGATTATTCCTGAGATCATTAATGCAGTAAGGAACATTTAGAGCTTTCATTTATCTCTCAGTGTGTTTGTTCTGCCTTATTAGGAGATAAGCACATTGGTGCTCAAATGCATCTGGGAAGTCTGCCTAGCTCTTGTTCCTAAAAGGCTTTCCTCATTCCTGCTGGGATTTACCTAAAATTACTTAGAATCTGTCAGGTTCGTTCTGATTATTTCTTTAAAAATGTCTACTGCACATCCATTCCTGTGTGTGTCTCCGTGGAAAGGTTGAGAGATGCCGATACACAACAGCTCCAGCTGCATGTCAGATACATGGGGATAAAGCAGGGAGTGAACTCTCAAGGCCGGTTGGGATTGTTCCGAGGTGGAAGCCACCACAAGATATTTGGAGCAATTTGGGAAAGCCTTGTTCCAAGGAAGGCACCACTCCTGGCGGCGGAAGAAGAACCACCACGGCAGCAGCTCCTTCACCCTCAGCGCAGGCAGAAGGCGTGATGGGTCACGCATGAGGGGTGCAAGACAAGTGGCTCCCGGCTGCCCTGCCCCCTCAGAGGCGGGCAGGAGCTGTCACTGGGGGCCGGTGGGGGGTGTGTGCCCGTCCCGTGTGCCCGCGAGTAGCCGGGGGGTGACCCCCGCCCTTCACGTCCCCTCAGGCCCGCCACGGCCGCCGCGCGAGAACCGCCTCTCGCGAGACCCCGCGCGCCGAGGCGCGGGCCCGCCCCGCCCCGCCCCGCCTCCCGCGCGGCGCGCAGGCGCAGCAGCTGTTGCTCTATATAAGGGTCGCGCCGGTCCGCGCTCGCGCTGTCGTCGGGAGGATGTCGCGCTACGGGCGATACGGTAGGGACGGCGGGGAGCCGAGGGAGGTTGAGAATCGCAAGGGGGCTTCTACTGTAGGCAGGAGGGCGAGGGGAAGGTGGCGGGAGTGGCGGCATTCGCGCCGCTCCGGCGGTGGGAGAAGGTGATCGTTCCCTCGGGCAGCCGCTGACAGGGACGGTTGCGGCGGGGAGGGGGCGCCGGGGGGGCCGCCGCGGCTGCGGGGTCTGTGGAGGGCGGGCGCGGCCCGGCGGGAGCGCCCTAAGATGGACGCGGTGTCAAAGATGGCGGCGGGGAGGGGGCGGGGGAGGGGCGGCCGCGTGCCCGGCGCCGCGCGCGGCCCTGACATGGCGGCCGCGTGTCCCCACAGAGACCAAGGTGTACGTGGGGAACCTGGGCACGGGCGCCGGCAAAGGCGAGCTGGAGAGAGCCTTCAGCTACTATGGACCGCTGAGAACCGTGTGGATCGCCAGGAACCCGCCGGGGTTCGCCTTCGTGGAGTTCGAAGACCCCCGCGATGCTGAAGATGCTGTGCTTGGCCTCGATGGGAAGTACGTGCATGCCCGGAACTTTTCTGAGGGCCGCAGCCCTCGATCCCCACACCAAGCATGGATTTCCGATGGTCGTTGTTTGAGCTCATCAGAAGAAAATATTTGTTTGGCTAATACCTGCTGTGTCTTGCAGGATAATATGCGGCTCCAGGGTCAGAGTGGAAGTATCCACAGGGATGCCGCGCCGCTCCCGCTACGACCGGCCCCCTGCCCGGCGCCCCTTCGACCCCAACGACAGATGCTATGAGTGTGGTGAGAAAGGCCACTATGCCTATGACTGTCACCGCTATAGCCGGCGAAGGAGGAGCAGGTACGTGCGGGGCCGGGGCTGCCGCGTTGCTTCGCCAGCTCGCTTTTGTGTAGTTCTTGTTAGCAAAGAACACAATGTTACACCAGTTTTAACTCTAATTGTCGTAAGTCAACAGGTGTATATCACAATTTTTTTTTTGCTAATACATATAAAATGTTAATATTTTAATAATCAACCTGGTCAAAACCTTTCAGGTTTCTTCGTTTGAGTCAGTCGCCTTGATTCAGAATGTCACGAGCCTTAAGATTTCATGCTGAGGCGCCTTGCAAATCCGACACTTAAGATCCTCCTAGACCTTGAGGTGATCAGCATAAGAGGCCAGATCCCCTCGAGCCATCTACACGTAGCTTCACCTTATTCTTTAAGGGCAGAAAATTTGAGACGGTGACCGCCGTAACAGTAAATTTGGCTTTCAATTGGGGCCCCCCTCCGGTTTAGAAAGAGGAACACCAGATTGACCACATTCCCACCTAGAAAAATCTTCTTGCGTCAATCAAGCCTCACCCTGGCTCATTGGGCTGTCAGTTTGATCGTCGTTAGATTGAAGAGAACACCTACCTAGATGCAGCGCTCGCCTATAGATACTTCTAGATCGTCTAGATCTGCTAGACCTTGGGCCAAAGAGGGTCGACCTGCAAACTTGCAAGGTTTATTTTAAATACGCATTACAGTGTTTTCTATTCTAATGTAATTCTGCAATGTAATTCAGCTTTAACATTTTTCTAGGTAGTAAAAATGATCAAGACAAGTAGGCCCAGACATTTTTCCAACTGACAGATGCTAGTGGTGTGTTTTTGTTGTTTTGTTTGGTTTGGTTTTTCTTTTATTATTTTATTTTTAAATTCTCTTTTTAGTTGTCTGAAAAAAGTTTTGACTTCAGCAGGGCCTCACACGTGCTGGTTGCAGCAGCTGTCTGCTGATACCGGTTTTTTCTAACCTAAACCCAGGTCCCGGTCTAGATCCCGCTCGAGGTCCCGTGGAAGAAGGTATTCCCGGTCACGCAGTCGCAGTCGTGGTAGGAGGTAGGGCTCTGCCTTCTGTGTTTACATTCCCACTCCTCCCTCTGGGGACCCTTCCTTTTCTGTAGTTTTTGTGAAAAAACCTTGCAATGATGGGTTGTTTTTTTCCCTTTGTTTTGTAGATCCAGGTCAGCTTCCTACCGCAGGTCCAGGTCGATCTCTCCTCGTAGATACAGATCATTCTCACCCCGCAGGTCCCGCTCTGGTTCTCTAAGAAGATCAAGGTATGTGGTTGCAGTTAAACCCCCACAGTATTGTTGAAGGGCACATAAGTTGGAGCTGAAGTATCAAGTGTCTATGTATAACATATATAATGTAATCAGTAAGTTTGTTTTGCAGTCCATATGTTGGTGGGAACTTTGGTGGTGTTACATGCGTAAGAGCTGCTCTGAACACTTCGTTGAAAATTTAAGTGTTTAATTTTGGAACCACTGTTTCTAAGATTGTGCCGAAGTTACAGCCTTACTGTATGGTTAAGATTTCCAAATTCAGCTTGAAGTGTACAGGGTGGAATTGCATAGTCCAGGAAAACAGTGAGATTCTTTTTACATGCATGGAGGTACTGACCAAAGGTGCTACAGCCTTCTAATAATAAAAATTACTTCTTCAAAACCAGTAGTCCATAAAGTTCTCAGTTTCCTGGGACATTTACAGTAACTGGTTTTGTCTCACATGTATGAAGCATCTGATAGCA
Organism: Pseudopodoces humilis; assembly: GCF_049639895.1. Classification (NCBI taxonomy): domain Eukaryota; kingdom Metazoa; phylum Chordata; class Aves; order Passeriformes; family Paridae; genus Pseudopodoces; species Pseudopodoces humilis. The sequence goes on from NC_142202.1 coordinate 10,867,478, forward strand.
GAGCTTTCATTGGTTTTTTTCCAGATCTAGGTCCAGGTCACGCTCCAGGTCCCGGTCTATTGTATGGCCTCGAAGCAGGTGAGATACTTGTTTTAATTCAACCCAGTAATGGTTTTGGTCTGTTGTTTGGTGGTGTGTTTTTTCTTTTTTTTCTTTCCTGGGGGGATTTGTCTGGAAGCACTTAGAAGGCTGTCCAGCAGAGCAATATTTACACTTAATAATTTATGCTTTGTCACAGACCAAAGTAGTGATGTACAATATAAGGTCTGTGGAGAGAGTTTTTAAAAACAAGTTCTTAGGTGTGTAGTAAATTGAGGATGGGTTTGTGTGCTGTGCTGCCTTTTACTTAGCAGTAGAAGAGATGCAGCAGCTCATGCTGCTGAGTACCAGTTCTGGGTGGCTGTGAGCATTCCCATCTTCAGTAACTGTGATCCAGTAAAAAGTTACTTGTTATGGGGGGAAAATGGGACAGACAGTGGCTCAGAATAGTGACCAGGAAGGTTTCAAAGCAGTGGCATATATTTTGTTTAACACGTGCCAGCAATGTCCTTGTAGCATTTCATGAGCTATTAGGCAAGGCAAAGGTGAATCTTGATTACCCTTCAAAAACAGTTGTGAGCAGAAATAAAAGTATTCTGCTTTTTTGGCCAAGCTTGTTGAAAGGAACATTCTGTGCCGAGTGATAGCCTGAATTCTGACACCCCACGAAGCCACACTTTTTAAGTAACAGCAAATATTTGAGTTGATAAAAGTAATGCAATAAATGTGGGAGGAAAGTCTCACTGTTTAAGTAGATAATTCCTGAAGTGAATTTGGAATAGTTTACTCATTAGTAGCCAAATCTTGGTGCAAAATCTATATTGTGCTCAAATAAAATTGGCATTGGGAATTTGAGCTAAAGAATGCACCAGCTCTTCAGCACGCTTGCTTACTTGTGGCTGATTCCAGGCTCTTAATGTGCTGTTAAAATACTTCCTAAGATCACACTTGAAAACTATTTTTCCCCTTCTAGAAGGGATACTTGCAGGTAGGAAGAAAGTGTGGAAGTCTGGTCTGGCGTTTTGTGGAACTGGCAGCTGAAGCTTTGCTGGGGAGCTTCCTGTGCTTGCACTTGTACCTTCTGATGGGTGGGGTCTCTGCAGTAAGAGCTAAATGATTCCCTTGGAAGGTCCCAGGGAAGGCCTGCAGCACCAGAGCCTTCCCTCTGTGGTTGGTGCTGCTGCGTGGGGTGAATCTGCTGTTGCTGGTGTAGCTAACTCTCAATGTGTTTGCATGCTCACTGGCTGCTTTGCTGAGCTTTATTTTTCTCCTGTTGTAGGTCTGAGTCTCATGGTAGATCTAAATCTGGCTTACCTGCTAAAAGGTGAGCGTTCAAATGAAAGTACCACTCAGGTGGTTTTTGTTTTGGTTGGTGGGGTTTTTTGTGGGGTTCTTTGCTTTTTTTGGCTACTGATTTAAAAATGTGTTTGGACCACTATTTCAGTTGCAGGGTTGTTTTTTTACTTTCCATAGCTGATTTCAAAAACATTTTTCATACGTTATGGGGCTTTTTTTAACAGCCGATTTTTTTTAGTGGGACAGTAGGCAATTCTTCAGGGATTCCGCGTACAGATGTTTTTCACTCATAACCACAAGAAAACACTTTTGCCAGGATTTGGGGCATATTTTCTCCTACCTTTGTTCTCAAATGTTTGTAGTTCTCCCTAACTCTGCTCGATTCACTGCTCCTGCTTTGCAGGGTTACTGTGATTTACAGCAGCTTTGAAGCTGTGTGTTGCTCTTTTCCCGAGGGCTCCGGCTTCCAGCATTTTTCCTTCTCACTTGCAGCTTCTTGCTTAAAGTAACTGGGTACACTTGCTACCAGCAGTGTCAATGCATTTAACAACATCAAATTGTTCTGATTTTAAATGGTCAAAAGTGGTTACTGAGAGCACCCAAGTGTAGCAACCACACTGATTGGTTTGTTTGTTTGTTTTTTAAACAGCCGCTCAAAGTCCAGATCACCATCTCCAAAGAGAAGGTAGGAATGTCTTAAAACTCTGGAGTGTGTCCTAGGGCTCAATAGCACTTGGGCTGGAGCAGTTCCTAGAGAAGTTAACTTGGGCAAACTCAGGCTTTTTACTTGCCTAAATCTGTGAACTATGAGAAGATGAATTGTTTATGGGCGTTTTCCTGCTGCTGGTAGTCAGAATGTCATGATAATAACTCCTAAGGAAACCTGCTTTAATGAAATGTTAGAGGAATTTAAAATCTAGGGAACAAGTTAGTAATGTAAGGCATGGAGCAGGCCATGAAAGTGGTGTAGGATTACATTCCTGCTGGTGACTCCTGCAGGCTCAGGAGTTTCACAGGTGCCAAGCTGTGCTATGCTCCATAAAGGAAGAAGTTTTCCTGTGTTACCAGAGAAGTATGTGCTGGAATTGAGATTTCTGAGCAGGCTTTATATCTCAGCTCTCTTAATTAGTCTTCAGTTTTCAAGCTTGAAGGAGTTTTTAAGTTAAAGTGTAAAGCACAACACTTCTTTCATTGTTTGAGAACAGTAAGTGAAAGTAGGGGCAGAACTCCAGAGGAAGCCTGGGGTAACATGCAGTTTATGTTGGTTTTGTTGTAGGAGTTGTTAATGGTTTGTTGTCTCTTTTTCCTTTCAGTCACTCACCATCCGGAAGCCCTTGAAGGAATGAAAGTCCTAAAAGAATGGGTTCAAATTTAAGAGGTTTAGTAAAAAACATATTTTGTTTACATTATAAGGGATTTTGTGATGTAAGGGCTTAGTCCTAGAAGTCTCTTTCTATTGACTAGCAATTGGCATGAATCTCTATCTTCTAAAGAAAAGTATTGTTACCAGACTAATACAAAACTCTTCTGTTGTGTTTGTGTTCTGTGATCTGAAAATGTTGGGCTTTTTTTTTTTTTTATTTTTATTGGTGCATTGAATTAAACTGCATTTCTAACTAATAAAGCAGTTGTGGTAACCCTGCTGTTCATAGTTGGGATGGGGAAGCAGGCAGTGTGCCCCTGGGATGAAAAACAGGGTGCAGGTTGGACAGGCACATGTGTGCCTTCTGCATCCCTGCAGAGCACGAGCTGGAGGGAGCAGGTACCAGTGCCAGTTGTCTGTGGAGTGTATACTATATGTCTGTATACCTTTTTTAGGAAATTCAAGGGGTTTTGTGGAGATGACAGGTCCTAAGCACAACCTGCAGGTCATGTTCAAGTAGCAGGATCTGTGGGGAACTGAGAGCTCAAGTTCCTCCTGTCTGACCCTGTCTGCCTGGTTCCATCCTGGCAGGGAAGCGTACCTAGGGAAGGGCCTTACTGCTGTGCTGATCCGTGGTTGCTTTGGGAAACCAGACTATCCCCACTGAATTAATAAAATAATGCAGGATCTTTGCCTATTTGATTTATCTTTGAGGCTGATGTCTGTTCTCAGAATAACAAGGAAATTGGAGTGCCAGGTAATTTTAGGAATGACACCATCCTGCTTTCCCAGCGTGGCTGAACACCTGCCTGCTCAAGGAAAGTGGGGAATAAATTCCTCACTGCGCTGTGCCTGTGCATGGCTTTTGGTTTTGTTTTATTAAACTGCCTGTATCTCGACGTGTGAATTCTCTCACATCCCATCCTTCTACCTTCTCTCAGTGCCAGGTCAGGGAGGTGGAATGGAGGAGAGGCTCATTTATGACAGCAGAGCTGCTGTGGCCATTCTATGCACAGGGATGTTGGTCTTGGTACTCCTGTCATCTTCCTCACAGGAGGGCTGTGTTAGTGTGAAACTTCAACAAAAAATTCATGTGTATTTTTTTAAAAAATCAAACTGTTCTCCAAACAATGCCCCTCCCTCCACTCATCATTCCTCAGGCTGAAGGTTGTAGCTCAGACTGGTGCTAGAGGCAGTGTTCACTCTGCTTTTACTGTGAAAGGGGACAGCCCACTCCTGGCACTTGGTATTAGAGCAGCTTGGCTGCAGCAGTGCTCAGCACTGCAATTAACAAGACCAAAGGGAGGAAATAATAGTTCATTATTGCTACAGCGTTTTACTACACACTGGAGCAGCCCAGACCCCAGAGCAGGAGTTTGGTTGAAAGCTTCCAAAAATGTGATTTTGTTCAAGCTGTGCAGGGTAGCAGGAGGGACTACCCCATACCAGAACACATTAGCAGTGGCATCTGCCCAAGAATTCATTTTAATGCACTACAACTGTTCTACTTCCCAGTGCAGGAAGGGCTGGAACAGCCTCTTTCAGGGAAAATGTCTGCACTGTCCTGGAGTTTTACCCCCTATCACCAGAGCAACCTGCACTGATCTAACACCACACTGATCCAGTACCTCTCCTCACCACAGGACAGAAGCTCTTGACACAAAATGTGTTCACTTGTACCAGGGCTTTGGGCTGAACTATAAACAGTGGATCCCTGGTCAGCCAAAACTGCCTCAGTAAAGTCTTGGTCAAAATGTGAATGTGAGTTTAAACCAGTTTGGAAGCAGCTCCCTCTGTCACATGCTGCCTCCAGCCATGACTATTACGAGAAACAGCTGGCTAGCAGCTGTTTGTGTGACCAGAAAACAACTGCCAGGGTATAGTCCCATAAAAAACACTTGGCGGTTTCTATTCCTTCTGGAAGAGTTGCCATTTTCTCATTCCCAGAGTCAACTGTAAGCCACCTTAATTTCAACCAGCAAGCAAACAAAAGGAAAACCCAAAACTCAATAGTAAAGCCTTTTCTTCCAGAGGTCAGTGCCACATTTTGGACCAATAAATACATCAGGACACTGATGTTACTTGGTCTGTTCTCAGGCATTGGCCGTGGGTGATTCTTTACAGAAAGCTGTTCTGGTATCACTGCGTGGTCACAAGCTTGACAATCATCCCGATGATCCGAGAACCGCGGGGGCACATGCACAAATCCATGCTGGGATTCTTGATTTTATCCTGCAGCAGCTGGTCCAGCTCACAGCGCAGCTCTTTCACCAGCTCAGCCACCTAACAGACGTGGTAAAACACAGGCAAGGGTAAGGCTCATCTCCAGCTCAGCTCTGCAGCTCTCCCAGGATGGCCCCTCCTCCTCCTCACCTGGTGAGAGGCAGCCACAAAGCGGATCCAGCCGTCGTCCAGGGAAATGACAAAGTCCCCCTTGAGCAGCTGCATGTGCACCTGGCCGCCCCCGAGCAGCACCAGCGGGTACACGGACACCATGCTGCAGTCCCGGATGAACACGCGGCTCGTCTTGATCTTCTCGTGGTACACCAGGTAGGGGCTCTCAAAGTGCCTGGTCTGGGACAGGGACACAACAGCCTGGTCAGAGTGACACTGCTCTTCCCGCCTCTTCTACAGCTGCAGAGAGCAGCAAATGTGCCTAAAGTGCACCTGCAGCGCTAGCAGACTCCTTGAGCATAAGAGCTGCCAACAACTGTTGGCTCCAGAGGCTGGAGTTTAACTCTGTGCCTAAGAGGACACTCCTAACTCAGGAATGCACCATTATTTATAATCCTAACACAGGACTGTTCAATCATTAAGATTTTTTATTTTAAACGTCAATAGGGATCTTCACTGTAATTTTAAATACTCAAGCAAAGGTGGTTTCTTTTCTAAAAAAAAAAAGCGTGCTTTGCAGAAAAAAGCATCCTGACCTGATAATTCACAGATGAAGGATGAATATGAACATAACCATCATTTTTAGTAACAAACTTCAGCTCTTCTGCTTTTGGTTGCATTTTGACCGCACCTGTACTGGTCTTCTGGTATTTACCCTCTGGCTTTTTCACCTGTATGGTAAGAAAAAAGGTTATAAAAATCTGCCGCACCAGAAAAACTTTTAACTTTATGTTCTAAACTTTTCAAAAATAGAAATTCTGTAGTAACAACATGTCGAGTCACTGGAGACAGGTATTACACTCCAGGTGCTAAACCCTGACTTCCTTTGTAAACTCAGCCTTCTAAAAACGTGTAATTTTAAGTGGCTTCTTAACATTTGCTGCTGGCTTCAGCCTGCAATCAGCCTTTTAGAGCAGCAGCAGTCTCAGGCAATACAAAAGAGCTCTGCTCCAGGTCTCTGACGCTGCAAGTAGCAAAGTTTGGCAACCTAAGCCAGGCTCAAGGCTGCCACACTGAGCCCAAATGAAAGCAGGCTGTGTGGATATGCTAGACAGAAAAAGGAAAAATGAAAAACCAATCCTTTTACCTGGACAACATTGGGATACAGTGCAGCACACAGCATTGCTGAGATCAGCTTGATGTTCTCTGCATTCGAGTTTGCCTGTGAAAGCAATAGGGGATCATTAGGGATCCTACAGCTCAGTGTGTAAAGGTGAATGACTGAATCCCTGAAACCAGTTCACTTTTATAGCTACACTCCTGTGCTTCGCAGAGGAGAACAAGTCACGGCTCCTGTGGCATCAGGCTGGACCTGGGCTGTGTTTCCCCCCACAATCAATGGAACAAATTGGCCACTACTATCGTGGTGCCCAGCCGAATTGTTTTTTGACATCTGACTACAAAGTGGCTTGCACCCTAGAGAAAGCAAGCATAAGTTGTACCAGAGCACAGAAGATCCTGCAGCTACCAAGCCCTGATAACCCTGATCATCATGTAAGCCAAGGACATCTCTGGCTCCAGTCTTCCTGAAGACAGCCCACATGAAAAACTACAGCAGCATTTTGAAGCACTGAAGAAATGCTGTGAATCACCTCCTCTCCTGTGGCATCCAACACGCCATCACCTCCTTGGGACCACTTCTTCTCAATATCCCTGGCTCTCAATCCCTCCTTCACAAAGCCAATGTCAGAAAGCAGTTCTGCAAACTGCCTCTTCAGACTGGCAATTTCCTGCAACAGACAGAGCACTGTGACAGCTGCCACGCCCAGCAGGAGGAGTCTCCCCAGTGGCTTATTTCTGTCACTGGGATTCTGCCAGGCCCCAAACACTGACTTACCTGAAGAACTCTGCCTGACAGAAAGTTCTCCCTGCAGTAGTTGTAGCTTGCTTGAGAGCCCTCTTTGATACTTAAACGCCATCCCTGATTGAGAGGATGGGAGGAAGCCTTTAATAAAACATTTCTGCTTGAATTTCAAATTATCACAAAACCCCAAGAGAGGCTACTGTGTTTTAACTCACCTTATAAGCCTGGAGAAGAGCCAGGTAGTCACTGTTTCCTACTGCAAACTCCAGCTTCTTTTTGTTTGCTTCTTCCCTTTTATCCCATGGTGACACCTAGACAGGCAGCAACAAGTTAGTGTGTTCTTCCCCATACCACTTGGACGAGCCCTTCTAGAGCTACATGGCACATTCTCTTTGGTATTTTCACAGCAGCTCACAGGTCAGAGTGTAAATTTTCCCTGTGGATAACAAGATATGAGGCATTCAAAAGAGCAGCTGATTCAACACACCAAAGTGACAGTGAAGACACAAACTGAGATCCAAACTGACCTCTGCATTCACAGCTCAGATGTGTCAGCTCCATCATTACCACTGTTTCACACTTTATATTAATTAATGGGTGTAATTCTCACACCAAATTCAGACAAAACGTGCGCACTTATTAGCTAAAAATTCAAAATAATATTCACTGTTTCTACTGTATATAAATACCACTCTCGCTGCTAACACGTGGTTTTGAACTTCTGCTTATAACTGGACTGCTTTCACAAGCACTGCATTAACACATAAACAATGTAGGCTAAAAAGAAGAATTAGAATACTCAAGTGTAGCGTGCTGCAAGTCACAGCAGCGTTTTGCTGACACACAAAAGCACAGCCCTTGGGTTAAGAATACTCACAAAAGGTGACTTAAAGGCCAGGCTGGCCGCTATGGTCAGCGCAGGATCCAGGCAGCGGAAAATGGTGCCAAACAGCATGAGTTTGCCAATCCTGACATCCACAGGGAGCGAAGCCAAGTGGTAACCCAAAGGGGTGAGCTTTTCATCTGGAGTTAACGCTCCCAGGTCCCGCAGTCGCACCTTTGATGCCTGCAAAGATTCAGTCCTAGGGGGCTCGATCAGTCGTGATAAGACAGAGTGAAGACTCTGCTCAGAGAACATCTCCAGGATCTTAATCCTTAAGAGAAGGGGAGGGAAAATTAAAAAACAAAGAAAAAAAAGCAGCTTAGCACCATACGCAGGATAAAAAAAACCAAGCTTTTGTAAAAACAGAACAAAAAAAGCCAAGAGAAAACATGCTTTGAAGAGCACACTCCCTAGAAGAGGACCTGCAACACAGAGCTGAAGTCAGGGAGCAATGTGGAGTAGTGAACCCGTAAGAACAGATTTCTATTTACTACACTAAGGTTTGAAATAAAGTTCTTACTGCAAAACTGTAATTTGTGCTGCTTTGTTTCCTCTCAGTACAAAGGGGTGCAGAGTGTGCAGCAGGGATAGGAAGGCCTCTTCCTTTAATGTCTGAATGATGAAGGTGCTTGGTGTGGGTTGTGGCAGGTGCTCCCCCCAGCAAAGGAAAGACGTTCTGCACACTGGGTTTTTCAAGAAACACCACAGCTCACCTTAGACAGAGCTGCTCCAAGGGCACTCTCTGTATTTCTGGCAGCTGTTGTTTTACAAGCTGATGGTTGTAGTGGTGGCTGCTGAAGAGATGGAAGCAGACACCCGAGGCCACTCGTCCTGCCCGTCCTTTCCTTTGCAGAGCGCTGGCCTTGGACACAAAGGTGTCCTCCAAACTTTCCATTCCTTTGCTTGGATCGTATCTACAGGAGAGCAAGAGACCGGCTTGTATCGACAGAGCCACAGAACGGTTTGGCCTGGAAGGAACCTTAGAAATCATCCAATTCCAACTTCCCCCTGCCACATGAAGGGACAGTTTCCTCTAGACCAGGTTGCTCAGAGCCCTGTCCAGCCTGGCCTTGAACCCTTCCAGGGCTGGGGCAGCCACAGCTTCTCTGGAAAACATGTGCCAGAGCCTCACTACAGTAAAGAATTTCTTCCTAATATCCAATCTAAACCTGACCTCTTTCACTCTGAACCCATTTTACCCCTTGTCCTATCACCTGCCCTCGTAAGGAGTTGTTCATAAGCGCACAGAGAACAGGCTGGAGGGTTGAGCAGGCAGATGCTGACAACTTTTGTATGGATACAATTCCCATGCCTGCACTTGGATCTGAGTTTAGACTGGCTTTCATCACCACATAGCAGCTTTCTACAGACCAAACTTCCTTCTAGTTTTTCCCAGCTCTTTGGACAACTCAAGGCTTAACACAGTTTACAAAACCCCGAAGAATGAATGCCAGTACCTTTTCTCTTTCATTTTTCCAGAGTCAATCACATAGACCACGTCATCGATGGTGACAGATGTCTCTGCAATGTTGGTAGAGATGATGATTTTGGTAACTCCTGCAGGAGGCCTGAGGAACACAGACTGCTGTTCTTCACTGGACAGTGAGGAATGAAGTGGATAAACCACACACCTGCAAGGACAACAGGACAACACGCTCACTCCATCTCCAGCCTCTTCCTTCTTGGGAACAATGCGCCTGCACACACTTTTGCCTCCCTAGACACTGTTCTGAGTGTTCTCCTTGTAACCATCCAAGGTCAAACACAATCACAACTAAATGTAACTCAGAAAACATTCTGATACAAATCAAGGGCAGAGAGATCAGGAGCCTGGATCATGCAGAGCACAAAATGGAAACCACTCCTGGCTAGGGTCTCAGAACTTCAACAACTGACCTTCCTGAGCTGAGAAAAACAAAAGGAGCAAGCCAACAAAATAGTAGAAAAGGAATTACCCTGACTGGAGTCGGCTCACACATTTAATAAAGCTTACTGATCCCTGGATAAAGGCAGGCTTTGTGCAGGAAATTACTCTTTATTTATGGGTAAAGAGACAGCTTTAGAGTTTTTCTGCCTTACCTCTTGCTGTGCCTGTTATTAAAAAGAGCATTAGTCTGAAGCTGCTCATAAAGCATCTTGATTTCTGCTAGGCCAGGCAAAAATATCAACACAGCACCTATACATACAGATTAAAAAAAAAAATCACTCAACAAAAAGGACAGCACAATATTTTTCTAATGTGCAATTATTGTACCAAAAAAGCACAAAGAAGGCTGTAACAGTCCTTCACAGAAGACTTTTCAAATTAGACAATTTTCTCACCTTTCCCCTCCCATGTATATCACAGGCTTTATAACTCAACTAGAATTTTATTTTTTTTTCAAACACTGTCAGTAGCTACAGAAACTCTGCATGGAAATCATTAGTTCTGGGCTATCCAAGAACCTTCCAAGAATCTTCTTCTGTTTATCTCCCAAGGACAATGAAATTACCTGGGGGGTATGAATGTCTGCCAGCAACTATCCATTCCAGCAAGGCTTCAATTAATTCCAGATTAACTTTGTCCAAGTCCATGACAGACATTGTTTTCAACACTGCCTTGCTAACCCCTGGGAAAAAAAGAAATAAAACATGCAGTAAATCCATGTCTTGTAAAAACCATCTGTGGATGCATGGGACCAGTTACAGCTCAGTTTAAAGAGCACCTGGCTTAGACCTGAAAATAGCAAATCCATGCTGTGCCTCAAGTAAAGCTGCTTCAGCAAGAACAGATACAGAGAGCAAAGTGGAACTAACAAGGCATCTGAAAAGGGATAGAAAGAGACAGTAGCTGAAATTGTCCATTTTCAGATGCTAAGAACTAGTTTCAGCCAAGATGTTTGCTGTAGTTTAAGGAAACAATGGGTTCTCTTATTTTTTTTAAACTGGCAAGAAGTTTCTCATCTAGAACTTCACAAGTGCAAAACTCTGAATTATAGATCAGCATTCAGCTTACAGTGCTAATATCCCATGTTGTCTATGTGCCAATTTATTAAATTTAAGAGAGAGCTCACCTTTATATCGTGTAAGGAGCTGCTTCAGAGTTAATTTCTGGTCTGGGTCTGAATCTCTGACCACGGTGTCAGTGGTTTCCAGAAGGCCAGCACGCCTCAGGTCTTCCTCTACTTCTTCAAATGCAGTTCTCTTGTGTCTCCCATTCTGTTCTTGCTTTACCTTCCTCCTGTAGGGACTGCTGTCCTCTAAAACATACCTGGACAGCACAGAAGAACATTTGGTGGTGTGGAAAGAAGCCTAACAGTCTCCTTCTAATAATTAATTAACTACAGAGATAGGGTATCCAAAATATTTTTTAGTAAGTCTGCGATGAACTTTGTATAAACCATAGATAACATGAAGGTCAAGGTGCTTTAGTAGAGCTCCAAGAGTGCAGGTCATGGAGGAGACCTGAGAGCATTTACTTTTTAAATAAATGCACAGAACTACTGCAGTCTCAAGGTCAAAAGTGCAACCTCAACCTAACCACCCAAAAGCACCTGAGAGTGTGTGAATTTCACACCTTGTCATTGCAATCACATCTTCCAGAAAAAACTGGTCCACGGGAAACGTTCGACCTGAAAGGAAACATGAGAATAAATCTATCTACACATGCCACCACAGCATGGAGAAAAAAGATCAAAGATTATTGTAATTTTATACAGGTTATTATGACATACACTGGCTTCACAGCTCTCATCTACACTGCACTCTTCAGCACAATTTCTGACTAGGACAAATAGTGGATGTCTTCCAAGCATGGAGTGTTCAATGTCAGGTCGGATGGAGCTTTGAGCAACCTGTTCTAGAGAAAGGGCATCCCTACCCATGGCAGGGGGTGAAACTAGATGAGCTCTAAGGTCCCTTCCATCCCAAACCAATCTAGGATTCCATGGTAACATGCACAATGCACTCACACAGGCATTTATGGGAACACACCCATGCTCCTCTCCTGCTCCACATCATAACTCGGCAATTTAAAAGGCACATTTGGCTAAATGGGCACACATCCAGCTGGATCCTCTCACTGATCCTTTACTCACAAGGACACAGGAAAGTCTTCAGCTGTGGTAAAACTATCCCAGGGAACCATGTCATGCACACACCATATAATGATTGTCTTCTGAGGAGGGAAATTCTGCTGGTGCACAGCACAAAAATGTCAGCATTTCCAAGTCCTTTCTCTCCTAAATCTTCTCAGTCTCTCCCTCTAAGTGTCCAGCATCATATTTCTTGTATACATCCCCATCTTGAATTGAGAAACACTTTGCAAAAAGAAACAGTGGAAACAAATCTCTAAAACAATGAATGATAATAAAAATGAATGTTTTTCACCTGGTATGTTAATGATTGGACAGGAGTGGAAGTACTGAGAGAAAAGCTCAGCATTCAGGGTGGCACTCATCAGTATAATGCGCAGGTCTGGCCTCTGAACCATTATATCCTTCAAAACCAGCAGCAGGAAGTCACTGAAGAAAACAGGCAAAAGAACATTTTAATGTCTTCAGTGTTAACTTTCAGACTCTTTTTCTCCCCTTCTGTCCACCTTCCTGGTGTTTTCCAACAGCACAGCAACACCATCACAGAAGCACAGGCTTGCTGGAATGGCTTAGTGACAGGCAATCTGCAAATCTGACTCTTTCCTGGTTGTCCCTTACTGGAACGTCAGGATTACTTAGCAAAACCATTTAAACAACAAAAAGTTTTATAAGTTACTTACATTAATGACAACACAAGAACATCAGATAAGAAACTAACTCAAAGTAACAGATGAGTCCTTTTTGCTCCTCTTCTTCAATGGAAGATACTCAAACTTACCCAGTCTTCTCTGCTCACTGTATTTTTCCCTATATATTTATAGCTTTTGTGGCATGACTAGAAGACTGGCTTGAAGTGATTTTAAATAAGAAGGAAGAGGAATCCTTGAGAGACACAAGCCCTTTTAAGTGGCTAAAATACCACCTGAGTTGCAGAATAATGGGTAAGAGACAAAGCCTCCTAGAAACCCACCGCACTGCAGTGTTTGATAAGGAAAACAAAGAAAAGGATGCTCGCCACTTGATTTACAGAGACACTGACAGACATTATCTTTTGCCTGTGATCAGCAGGTCAGTGGGGTAAAACTGCAGGAGGCTAGAGCAGGATAGGATGAGACTGTCTAGTAAAATCTACAGACTGGAAGGAAATGTGAGCATTTGTCCCTTGCTCTGCTGAAGCCGGCATCAGGAGAAAAAAATCCCAAAAAGGCATGTGAAGAATTATGGTATTTGATAAAAGTTGACACAAAGGAAACTGTAAGAAACAAACAGCTGTGGTTACAAAGTTACTTAACCCTCCAGATCATCCAAAATCTCTTTGCAACACTGCTGCAATGTGAGGGCACATTGGAGGCACAGCAATTTATGAGAGACATGCTTTCTCACAAGCTGCTGCAGCACAATTTCCTGTTGCCCAAAGACAAGAACCTACACCCAGACTCCTTCCACCATCCCATATTACTGCAACAGGATCAGCTACCTGCACCTTAGCCATCTTTATCCTTCAGACTACATTTCTTCATTTTGCTTACAGGATAAGAGATTATTTACCTTTCTTCTGTTCTCTCGTGAACTTCATCAACAATAACATGAGTGACTCCTTGCAAAGTCAGATCTCCTTCCAGCCTTCTCAGCAGCACACCAGTAGTGCAGTACAAAAGCCTGGTAGCTGAGGACTTGAAGGGTAAGACAAAGCATTCAGTTGACTCTGGGCAAATTAACACAGTGCAAAGAGAATATGTGCTGCTGTAAAGCATTTGGTTTCAGCTGAGTGCCAGGTTTGACAGAGAGGAAAGAAGCAAGCCCTGCTGGAGATAGATTTTAATTTCTTGACTGACACTGACAACACCTGCTTCTTAAAAAGGGGCATTGCTACCTATCAAAAAATATGAACTGCTTTTTCTGTGGATATTGTTTTCTGATAAACAACCCAGATCTCTCTTCCTAGAAAGATTTGGTGAGTCTCTTTTTTAGCATACTTCTTGGAAAAAGCAATCAGCTGCAACACAGACAATACTTGCAACACAGCAGTTTCTGTCTGGCTGTAGCTGTACCCTTCAGTCTCTACTTGGGAGATACATGGGAATGGCAACAGGCAGAAAAGCAGCCAGTAGCCTTCCAAAGGACAGCAAGTTTACTCACAACCTCAAACCCCTTCACCTCACTCAACAGAAAGCAAACCCACAAGACACAGCACTGCACTCTCATTCTGCAAAACGAACTGTGCAACTTGAGATGAAATAAAATACAGAAATAAAATACGTGTTTCATAATATTTTATAAAATATAGATGATACAAACTTGGTTATCTCACTGCCTGGCAGGTCAGAGGGCAGAGATTCTGTACACTAGAGAAGCACTAAGCACATTTTAACAGAAGTAAATGAAAACCAGCAAGCAAAGCATGTGTACCTTTACACTTTCCAGACGGATCTGATATCCAACAGTGAGTCCAATCCTTTCTGTTCTTTCCTTGGCTACACGTTCAGCCACAGAAATGGCAGAGATCCTGCGAGGCTGAGTGCAGATGATGTTTGCAACTCTGCTTGGAGAGCCTTGCAATGAAGCATCCAAGATAAACTGAGGAATTTGAGTGGTTTTCCCACATCTGCACAACAAAATCAGGAATTAATTAAAAACCCCACTAATCCAACACCTTCCACCCACATAAATTGACTGCATTCCTCTGGAAATTTGCTTTGTTCCATTAGTGTGATCCTTCACATGAAGCTCACCTAAGACTGCTGTCACTGGTCACAGATGAGCCACCCCAACCTTTCCAGAACATGGATCACATTTCATGTTATTCTGTGTATACTTTGATACATAAAGTCTGTATGTGCAATCACACTCTTACCCTGTCATGCCACTCACAACAAGAACTTGGTGACTCTCAAGCAAACCCAGAATGTTTTCTCTCTCTTGCCATGCAGGGAGCTTCTGCCTTTCATGCAGCATTGACTGAAAGTGCCTGGAAGACTGATGGAAAAAACAGACAGCACAGCAGTAAGACCACCACTGGGATAGAATAGAACCATTTGAATCAAGAGCTTGTCTCTTAAACATTTCTCTAATATTTCTCTAATATAAGCAAGAAAATTATGTTCTGCACGTTGTACCTTTTTCTGCCGAAATTGCGCGCAGATTTTAACATTTTCATTATACAGAGACTTTGCCTGCACATCATACTTTTTGGAAAGCTTCTTCTTCAAATTCACATAACTCTCATTCTCCACAACAACCTGTTCAGGCTCTTCTTCCTCCTCCTCCTCCTCTTCAGCCACCACCTCTTCTTCCTGAGGCTCTGAGACTGCTGAGGCTTGGAACAAAGAGGTACAGGTAAGTATTGCTATTACCAAGGAACAGACAGTGCAGGAAAGACAGACATGTTCCAGCAGCATTCCCAACAAAGAACTTCGCTAGACTGGGCTTGAGGGTCTGCAGGACTGTTTCTGTCATGCATTTAGTTCAACACCACCAGCAAACCTCCCCTCACCTCACCAAATCCCCCACAGCTTCTCCAGCCCCATCCCACTTGTCCCTACCCCTGCACCAGGATCGGGGTGGCCACACAGGGAGCCAGGATGGTTAACTGGTTTGCCTTCCTGGATGTTTTCCATGTGCCTCAGCTCACCTCTCCAATACACAACCACTTCTATGCAGCACAAAATGCTTTGATGGTAGCACCAGCTCACATGTTAGTGTAGTTTTAATTAATTAATTGTTAAGTCACTGCCAAGTGCTTTTAAACCAAAGCTGAAACTGGACCAGGTACTTCAGTGCCTTTGCCTATCAACCAAAGCAGGATTTGCTCAGACTGTCAGCCAGCCCTTGAAAGTTTTAAGGCGACTTTTACAAAAAAAAATAAAGGTATTTTATAGCATAAGGAATATTTTATAACTAAAGATTATTTGGAATCTCAGTTTCTGGAACAAAGCTGTCTTTCTGCAGAGGTGTTAAAAAAATGGAATACTTCGTCTTACTGTAGCAAAAATAGAGTTTGTCACTATTTAAGTGCTCTACAACTCGATGCAGTTGTTTTTTAAAACTGTCTTGAAAAAACGCTTGCCTTAGATAGAAGTAGTTTTGGAATTGAGAGCTTGAAATTCACCCTGCAACAACTGACACAGCCTCAGCTCTCCCCCTGTGAAATCAACCTGTTTGCACCAGCAAATAGAAAGAGAAGATACCTTGAACAACATTCCATAACCACTTGCCACATTTGCTCAGCCTTAAATCCACCTTTGCCAGTTAATTTTGAGGAGCTGTTGGTAATTTTAAGTAATTTAAAAAAAGAGGTTTCTAAATTGAACCTTCCCTGTTCCATTCCAAGCACACTTCTCTGGTCCATTCAGGTGAGCTCACACCTCTCAGTGCTTTCCATGGATTGTGTGGCAACAGGCATCACTCACTCTGCCAAACCAAACTCTGTGCTCCTTGAACTCGGTTCTGGCCAGCACAAAACCTCTCTGCTGCAGCTAGATCACAGAAGGAACTTCCTGAGGCACAGACAGATCATGGATCTGGCTCACCACATGACTTTAATCTCCAGAAATAGATTTGGAACAGATGGCTGAACTGGGGGCTCTGCATGTCTCTCTTTTTTAATTTTAAACCTTTCTGACTGCTCTTAGCCCAGAAACCATAAAGCAGATTTGATGTACCTTCAGCTTGTTGATTTGAAGCAGGTGCACTGTCTGTCTGTGGCTTCACAGGAGGTGCTGCCAGCAGGGACACAGGAGGAACACTGAACTTGTGCTGAGTATTGCTCAGGAACTCGCTGATCTCATGTTCATCTTCCAAGCAAGTCACCAAGGTGTACACCACTGGGTCATGAGACTCTGCAGCTGCCAAGGCCTTTCCAAAGAGGAATTCAGCAATGTGCAGACGACAAGCAAGAGGCAGATTCTCATCAGTGGAGTAAAATGCCACAAGAGGTGCCTGAAGAGGATACTTGTTCTCGTCAGGAAATCTTACTTCAAGTTCATATATGGGACCATCACTATGCCTGAGATGAGAATCGTCTACAGAGTTCTTGGATGCATTTAGTGGATGGTTTGGAGGGAATTCATGTCTAAATCTGCATTTTGAACCAAACCTGCAGCCTCCTTGGCAGTAAAATTTACATATTTCCTTTGAAGTCTGTTTTGCTGTGTCTGCACTTTTTTGTTTAGATTTGCTGAACCTGCATGCTAGGTAGTCCAATTGCAAACTAAAAGTCCAAACACGATTTTTAATCCTTTCTACAAATTTTTCTCCATAAATTGACCGGAGGGCAAAAGCTTCTTCTTGTCTCTGCTCTAAACACTCCTCTTGACTGGCTTCAGCAGCCACAGCAGAAACCTGCATCTTCTCTCCATACCTTTCAGAGAAGCACTGCAATAGCAAATACTCCAGTGATGCCCCAATGTTACCATTGCAGGATCTCAGCACTGCCCTACAACGCTCACAGTCAAAACCATACCTGCACCAAAACAGAGAAAACAGGGCAACAAGTGAGTGAGAGGCTCGTATGAAGCAAAATAACCCCAGATCTGCTTGATTTGGCTCACAGTAAGGGAGCATGCATGGCACTGCCTCACACCTCAGAATACAGCACTTAACAGTCTCAGGGTTAGATTTCCCCACTCAACTACAGAAATTAAACTCTTCAGAAAAAGCTGTCACATATAAAATGCTCCCAAACAAAGCAAAAATATTTAGTATTCACATCTGGGCAAAATGGAAGAACACTTACAAGGAAGGATTACAGAGTATTAAGACCAGTGATCTACCTCTTCCTGATACAAATTATTCATTAAAAAGCATCACCTGGAGAGTTTGTGCACAGCAAACGAAGACACTTCACTGTCTACAATTCTGTGCTCAGCTGGCTCAGCAGACAACCTTGGCATTACATCAGAAGCTTCCTGTTCTGTTGACCAGCACTGCTCATCATCGAGGTAATCGGGCTCATCATCATCTTCTCCAGCTACACTGATAAAAAGAGTTATCAAGTTAAAATGAAACAAAATTAAACTCTTGAGTAGACATAAAACTCTGCAGTTTTAAATCCTTCATTTAAATGGAGGATTTGGCTACTCCTTTCCCAGAGTTAATATTGTAGAAGAACACAGCAGAGTCAAAACCATAGGGCTTGAGATAATTAAAAGTTAAGGGAAAAAATACCATTTCCATTTCTAATAGCATGTCTGCTAAAGCATGCTCAAGTAGAAAAGCTGGAAGTAGTGCTTCCACTTAAACTAACTCTGATTCAGGAGCCAGCTCCTGCCCTTGTAGCTCTTGAAGAAGTTCTTTCACTCTTCTCTGGTTCTCTGATGTCATGTGTATGGTCTGCAGAGGCATTCTTGCTTCAGGTCTCTGCTTCACTTGCCCTCCTCTTCTGGCAGGGGCACTTGATCTGAAAATTAAAATAAGACATTACCATGAGTTATTTACCTGGCTCAAATGTTCTTAACTGAATTGGGATGTTAGGGCCCAAATTTGTAATTCAAAACAGAAAAATCAAAATTAGAGAAATCCATCACCTATGGATTATTCAGCTGGATTCACTCTTATGTGATCAGGATTTGTGTGTCTTTATCTGCATACACATGTGCATACATGTATTGTATCCTATGTCAAATCCAAAATCATTCACTGAACACTTCGCTAGGTAAAGATGTTCTCAGACTACAATACAACCACATATTTCTAAGGTAGACAGGTCAGAACACACACAGGATACTAAACTAATTCTAAACTGCTGATTTTCCATGGCCCAGCTTCTGTTTTGTAATACAAAAATATTAATATCCTGTGTTTACTAGTGTGTTCTGACTGAAAGTGTCCTGGAATTACCTTATGACCAAAGAAGAAAATCAGAGGTTTTAATCTTTAAAAAATAAAGCACTTCACTAGGCATCAAATTTATAAAACATTAATCAAAAAAGACATGTAAAAACTGCTTCATACTGAAACACTTTCATCACCCTTTCACTCTTCTCTATATTCAAACATCTCCAAAAACCAGCCCCAAATGTTTATGTATGACAACATCCAAAAAAGTATCTCAAATGCCCCCAAGTATCCTTAACAATCCCCAAGTATCCCAGACATCTCTATGACAATCGCCCCCAAAATTAACAGAAATACCTGGATTCTAGCCTTGGTTCCTCAAAGAGACAAAAATCATCTCCATCATCCCAAATTTTGGTTGAACATTTCCTGCTTCCACCAAGTTGAGGCTTGTTTGAATGGCCACTGCTGCCTCCTCGTCTCCCGCTGCCTCCTCTCCCTCGTCCTCCTCCTCTGTTGGGCTTTCCTCTTTTCCTCCCTGCCCAACTCATGGCTCCTTGCTGAAGAAGAGGAAAGAATAGCCCTTAGCTGTGAAGGTGATTAAGCACATTTTGTATGTCTAAGCACACATAATTTGTTTTTCTATGTGACAGGACACCCTCTCAAACCTTATTGATTATCTGCATATTGGTGTATCTGTATGCACTTGGAGCAAAAAAATATTCTTCTGGGACATTGCTTAGTGAGCTCTGCAGCTTTAGAAAATAAAAGTAATATTCCTCAGCCGAAAGCTGCAAGTTTGACAAAACTCTCTGGCAAAAGCATGAGCCTACCAGCAGCGCTGCCTAACCTGGGAACCCCAGTTCTGCCACTCTGATGGAACCCTCACGGACACAGAAGCCCACAAACCTTCAAGGGAAGTTTCACAGAAGAAAGCAGCCTCCTAACCCATCACTTTCTTAACTCAGCGGCTTGCAGGGCTGAGACTAAAAGGTGGAAGGGGAGCTAAAACCGAAGATACAATGTTTTTTTTCACATTATCTCACACTGGGCTCCCATCTGCAGGGAGCTGCCCAGGTTGCTGAGCCTGGTGAGGGGAGTCACTGGACCAGCCTTGGGAAACAGGCGGCCTCCTCCTCACAGCAGTGTCCTTCCCAGCGTTGACAGCAGCCCGCTAGGACTGAGCACAGAAGGGCCCAACACATCCTCCTACGGCACCTCCTGCTCATGGGAGGTTATTGCAGGGGACAGTGAGCAGCTGTGGGCAGTCCGGCAGGAGATTATTCCCTGGATCTTTGCACTGGTACCTCCAAAGCCAGGACAAGAACTGATGTGGCCGCTCACAAGTAACAGCCCAAACGAGGGCTTGCAAAGAAGGAAATTCCCCTTTTTGCGGCCGCTATCCCCGCTGGAGCTCCACCGGGGCTGGACAGGAGCTCACAGCCGAGCTGACCCCGCTCGGGCAGCTTGGCAGAAGTGAAGGAAGAAGGAGAGAGACCATGGCAGGTGCATCGAGGCCGCTGCCACACAGGGCTCTGTCTCCTTCCTCTCAGCTCAGAGCACAGAGCCCCGGGAACGGAGCAACTCTGCCGGCTCGTCCCGCACTTCCCCATGGCACCCTCCCCGCACACCCTCCCCGGGTGTCTGGGGACCCTCAATCCTCACACAGCCCCGTGTTCCCGGACCCCATTCCATGCCCTGCTCCCCTCAGCCGCCCTCGCTCAGCCCCCGCGCACCCCCTTCCTCTCCAGCCCCGCTCTCCGCGGAATCGTGACGCTCCCGGGAGCTCCAGCACCTCTTCTCCCCGGCGCTCCCACCTCTCTGCCCGGCACCTCCCGGACTCCCCGACCCGGATCCGCGGCGTTTCCCTTCCGGGCCGCGGCACCTCCGCCCTCCCCGCCCCGCCCCGCTCCCCTCACGCAGCGCCCGGCGCTGAGGGTGGTGTGCGGCTTTCAGCTCCTCTGCGCTTGTGTCTCTGTTTGTGTTGCTCAGCAGGCGTGCCGGGCTTTAAAGTACATCTCGTATTCCCAAGTAAAACGAGAGAACGATGATTGAAAATCTGGGTAGGTGCTCGCTGCACCAACCCACAAGTTACAGAGGGAGCTGGGGGGGCTCGGCCCGGAGAAAAGGAGGCTCAGGGGGGACTTTTTCACTCTCTACAATTCCCCGACAGGAGCAGGCAGGTGGGGGCAGGCCTTTTCTCCCAGACTGCAAGTGACGAGATGAGAGGAAATGGCCTCAAGTTGTGCCAGCGAAAGTTTAGATTGTAAATTAGGAAACGTGTTCATGGAAAGGCTGGCCAGGCATCGGGACAGGCAGCCCAGAGAATCAGCATCCTTGGAAGTGTTAACCCTGGGATGTGGCACTTGGTGGTGGGCCTGGCAGTGTTGGGTTAATGGCTGTACTCTGTGATCTTGGAGATCTTCTCCAACCATCACTACAGAACTAAGAGTGGGGGATTAAAAGGGAGGAAAGCGATACCAGTTTCAGAGTGAGGGTGACAAAAGTGACAAGAGACCCCAGTGCTGTGTCACTGAGGTGGGGAAGGTGTCTCTGCACACACAGGGTCACCCATGACAGCTGCCCTGCAGCACATCCTGTCAGCTCCTGTCTCTGTGGATGGAGACTCCACAGCCCCTCCAGGCAACCTGTACCACATTGGAGTTTAAAGCAATAAACTACCGTGAAAGGAAAAAAAAAATTACTCACTGGTTTGGCCGTGTAAGAACCACCACAGCCCCCAACTCAGAGACACCACCTGCCATGAGGGTGTTTCCTCAGGGCCCTTCTGCAGATGGTGGCCACAGCCACCACTCTGATGGTCCATTTGGGTCTGCTCTGCCCCATAAAGGCTCCCCACCACTCCCACAAGGGGAAGAGTGGTTCATAGGAATGCTGCTGACTCACACTCCGTGCCACCCAAAGGTGCCTGCTCCAGCAGGGCTTACATGCTCCATGGACCCACCTCTGGGAACAGCCTGTCCACAGGAGATGGAGTCAGCTCTGGGAGAAGCTGGCTGTCTACAGCAGAAGAAATGCATTGCGTGATCTCATGGGGTTTTGCCTCTCAGATGCTTTCTTGTCTTAAAGTGAAAATACTTCTATTCTCATACATATATACACTATTCTAATTTTCTAGAGGGGGACTGCAAAAGGAGACCTTTTTTTGTGTTTGTGCCTGAGGGGAACAGTCGATTTTGTTAAATTTTCTTGTGTTTTGCTTCTGAAATAGCCAGCTCCAACAAAAACCCAAAAACCAAACCAAAAAAGAAATACCGTGTCCTCTGTCCCTAGTCCTTGACTTCAGAGGTTGCAGCATCTTCCAGAGAGCTTCTGTTAATTTAGGAGCCTGTCCTTTCAGCTCCTTTGCTAGGACTCCACATTTATCTATGCTGCACAGCAATTATACTGATTTAGGCTGTGCAGTTTCACATTTCAGGTTTTCTGCCTGAAGGGTATCTTTGGAGCAGATCTTGGTCTTTCAGGGAGAAATTAGTCTGCCTTTTGTTACTGTGCCTCTTCCCTTATGTCTCCCTGTTCTTATGCTTCAGAGTAACTCCGTGGACTGGCCCAAGCACTGCCCTGACAGCCCTACCTTTGGGCTACTTGCATTCTCCACATGCTTCCTTGAGGCCCTTTGGAGCAAAGAGCCCTCCAGTGAAGGGCTGATCCTCCTAGAAATGGAGCAGGTGTGGAGGGCTGCTACTCCCCACCCCCCAATTCCTTGTTTATTTTTACTCAAATGAAATTTTTTCATCATCTAGCAAGAAACAGAAAATACTGAAGTGCTGGTTGTTGCTGCTCCCCTGCCATGGCTACTTTGGCAACCTTGCCCTTGGCCCCTGCACCTTCTTGGCCCAGGCATCCCTAGGAAAGCCAGGGTGTCAGCAGGTAAGGAGGAGCTGGTCCCGTTTCCCTGTCCCCATCTGGAGGTTGTCTTTTTTGGATGCCACAGGAGGTACTTAAGATCCTCTGAGCCTGGCAAAGCAGCACGGCCACACCAGTGCATGGCCCCACATGGCCCCGCTGCCGTCACTTCCCAGGGCTCCTCGCCCTCCCTCCCCCGCCCTGTGCAATGCTAATTAAAAAGTCAGAAAGTCTGCAACGCCTTCTTCCAAGTGCACAGTCCTGGTTTTCACATGGGCACGCGAGGATGTGACCCGAAGATTATATAATTAGGAGGCTTTTGTTATGCTTGCCTTTCAAATCAGCGATTAGCATGTGACAGTCCCATCCTGGGAAATGTCAATCCACCATTGCTCTCTCTCTCTCTCTCTCCTTTCTTACACAGTGCTAATTCCCAGCTCTAGCAACTGCCAGTGCTGAAGGATCTTCAACTATCCTGGGGTGAGTTTAAAATGTACTCGGCTTGGGATGAATAGTGGGGTTAATTATGCCATTTTCCATATTATTGGAAAAAGCTAGAGCAAAAACTAATTATATTGTGTGTGCAGCTCATAAAATTATATTTAAAGTGTTTTGCATCTTCATTGCCCACAGTAATTTTTAGCTTATTTCTTCTGAGATTCTGAATGGAGATCTAGCTTCTTAGTATGCTGGACAATCTTGTTAGCCTGCATTTATAGTGAGGTCTCTAAAATAGTTAAAAAAGGCCTTTTATTTTGCTCTCACCATTTACAAGATAAATTGAAGTATCATGCTGAACTGCCTTATTTGGATGACAACAGCATTAGAGTTAGTTGGAGACAAAGTGCAAGAGTGATGAGAGTAAATAACTGATCTTTTGTTCTCTTTAGAGGACTGGGGGTTGTTCTCCAAGTGGGATATTTAAAACAGCCAGCAATCTCAGCAAGCAGCATTGAGACAGTCACCAGGAAGATCCCAAGCATTTATTTAGGAAAACTGTGGGTTCTTAACAACTGAAGCAGCAAAAGTGCACATGGATTCCCCTGCACTGTTACCCATGTCATGATTTCAGAAGCAGAATGGGACAGGAAGCCAGACAAATAGTAACTGTTGTGCTCCAAGGCTAGGCTATGAATGCTTTACTGAACCCTGCCTGTTTGCATGCTGAAGCTCGGTGTATTCCCTCAGTCTTTTTTGATCTGTGATCCTCTGCACAGCTGATTCTCTCCCCCCAGTTGTGCCATTCCATGCGGGGGGAGCGTTGGGAGGGGGAGCATGGTCACACAGATGCAGTTCAGGCTGCAGGACCTGCCTCCTCTCTCTGCACTGTGCATGGCTCTGTGCAGGAACCCCACTCCTGTGCTGCCTCAAGGGCACAACTCATGGGACCATCCCTCCATCCATCCATCCATCCATCCATCCATCCATCCATCCATCCATCCATCCATCCATCCATCCATCCATCCATCCCTCCCTCCCTCCCTCTCTCCCTCCCTTCTCCCTCAGGGATCTCATGGGAAGTGGGTGCTGGCCCAGGCTCTGTTAACAGGTTGGCTGCTGTGCTGGGCAGGAGGGGCTGCAGTGCCAGCTGCTCATGCAAGGCACCAGGGCAGGATTCTTTGCTGGTCACCAGTGGCCAGCAGCATGGCAATCACTAACAGCAGGGTTTTTTGTTTCCAGCAGATTTGTCTGCTGGAGGGGAGATAGAAACAAAAGGGGAAAATACATTCTTTTGCTGGGATGGAGGAATCTGGTGGCTTTAACACCTTCAAACTATTCTCTGGGCTTTGCTCTGGAGATATTATTCTGACTAGATAGGAGCTGCAGGAGTGTAAATGAGTTTTAGTGCTCAGCTCTGAAGAAACAAGCACATCTTTGCCATTTCTTGTCCCTGAAGCAGGGGACCTGGGCTTGAATTGCAGGCCAAGACAGCCTGGGAATGGCTCCATGTGACTGGGTAGTGAGCCTGGCCAGTGGGGAGCTTGCGGAGGAACAGTAACAGCTCCTTTGATGAAGGAACTACCCTGTGGTGGGCTGGCATGTTAGCCACAGGTGGATTTGCCACAGGTGGAGGCCTGGTAGTGTTTTAGGAAAGGAGCTTCATGGAGGGCTTGCGCTTGCTGCTGATGTGCACATGGATTCATGTTTGTGTATACAGGGAGGGACTTGCTCAGGACTGAGACAAAAACATGAAGGGGAGAATTCTGTCCAGCTTTTAACTCCCTCAAGGGTACTGTAAAGAAGATGGAGTCCAGAATATCCCCAGAGGTGCACAGTGAAAGGCAGAGGGTACAAGCTGCAACTAAGGGAAACCTCAACTGGATGTAAGGAAAAATATTCTTCTTCAGGGTGCTGGAGGGCCCAGAGTGGCTGTGAAGACTGCAGTATGGGAAATACCCAGACTTGAGCTGGACAGAGCCCTGAGGAAGTTTGACGTTAGTCTTGATTTGAGCAGGAAGTTGAACTAGAGCCATACAAGGGCTCCTGCTCACCTGGACTCTGCTGGGAGTTTAGGACTTGTCCACTGCCAGCAGAGGCATGATTTGACCAAGCAACCCCTGTCCAGGGTCTTAGGGCCAAATACCAATCCTATTTTCCAACCCATTTTTGCACTGTTTAGGCACAAGCCATTCACTGTTCAGCCAGCTCGGGCTCCCTGAAATCCTGGTCCTTCTTGAGGACAGTTAACAACTTCCCCACCCACAGTTGTGGGGAACAGAGAACAAACCTTCACTACAAACCAGGGCAAGGTTCATATTCTGTTCCAGTGATGAGGAAGAACTGAATAGTTTTGCTTCTTATGTTCAGCAATTCAGAAGAACGAGGGGAGAGAGGCGATGTTACATACTCAGTGAGTACAGCAGTGAGCCCTAAATGCTGGAAACTAGCCATTATTTAATGTAACAAAGAACCAAGGGGTAACTCGGGAAATTGCAGGCTGCAGATAGAGGACACACAAAGACAGTTACTCTGGTAGAACAGGTAAGATTTTCTGGACCCACTTTACCAAGGGCAACCTAATTTGCAGCACAGTCAGATAGCAAAACTCCTGGTTTGCCTGGAGCAGGAGGGGAAGGCGGCATCCCCGCTGTCCCAGTTTCAAAGACTCACTCCTGAGCTCTGCAGAGGACACAGACTGTGCTTAAACATATCTATCCTTAATAGAATAGTCAAAAAAATGCTAAAAATAATTGATTTCCAGCAAAATGCGATTTTGTTTTCAGTGAAAACAGAGGTTCATGTTTCTTTCATATCTGTTTTGTCTTTCCTACTTCTTCCCTTTCCCCCAGCATTGCAAAAGCAATTCTGAATTTTAAAACAAGTTCTCTTAAGCACACTAGTCCTAGTTCAACAGCCCAATAACAGAAGTCTCAGGAGTTTTCTATGGTGCTGACTAATTGAAATTGGGAGCAAAGTTTTAACAACTTTGTTACTGAAGTTGGATTTATAAGTCTGTTTTGCTCAGAGACACACACTTAAATACCTTGTCCTCAAAACTTTTAGAGAGATTTAGCTACTTTAAAAACAACTCATATTCTTGTCATTTTCTGGAATACCTAATACCAGAAAAAGAAAGAACTTTTTTCTTCTTAGATTTTTTTTTTATTATTATTTATTTTTGTTTGGTTGGTTTTTGTTTTTGTTTTTCCTAAAGAGGGCTGGAGCACACAGAATAGAGTGAGAACCTGATTGAATTGGGTTTGTCCAGCTTGGGGAAAGGAAGGCTGGGAGACTTCTACAGCCACCTGCAACTACTTAATAAGGGTTGCAGTCCAGAGAGCCAGGCTTTTCTCACAGTGAAAGGACAAATAGCCAAGGGCACAAACTCCAACAAAAGAAACCTAGACTGGCCATAAAGAAAACATTCTTCCTCATAAGAGCAGTGTAGCCCTGGAATGCAGATGCAGAAAGGTTGAGAATTCTCCAACTTGGGACCTTGACTAGGTGTGGCCCTGAGCAAGCTGGTCTAACTTTGGGGTTAGCCCTACTTTGACTCAGATAACTCCAGAGGTCCCTGCCCATCTAAACTCTGTAATGACTCTAAGAGTCTTCAGAACAAAAAAAAAATAACTGTTATACTATCAGCTGATTGAAAGCAGATGTAACAAACTCCAAGATTTATCTCACTGTGGAAGCTTTCCCAGGCTATTTGTACAAAATCCCACTTCAAAGGTCCCTCCACCTTTGCTCAGGTTTTTCACATGCCTCACCAAGGGATCCTCTGTCCTGAGAAGTCAGTGGATCTTCTTAGCAAGTGATCTTATAAACAGCTCTTTTGCAAATAAGTTTATCTTTTCATTAACCCTCAATCTTAAGATGATGCTTAACCCCAAGTCTGTGCTGGAAGCCTTTCAATCCACACCATACCCTCCAGCAAGAGGCTAGCTGTGTATTCTGGGGCACTGATAGTGCCACCACCCTCCTCTCAATTCCACACTCAAAAGCTCTCAGGTTTAATGTGTGGGGCCCAAAGCTATACTGCTGACTGCACCAGAAGCACCTGCTTCTGCTCTGATTTCCAGTAGCCACACAGGACTCCTGCATATTTTGCAGTTCTCCCATCTGTTTAATGCCATGTGCCTTTCTCTGTGCCTGCTTCCCTGAACACATCACCCCAGACTTCTCTGAACCACCTTGGCAGAGCTATGCCAGCAGAGCTATGCTGGCCACTCCAGCCCCATTAGCAAAGCCAAGGATGACTCACATCAGCCTTCTGCATAGCTGTGTCCAACAGGAGGGAGGTAGGAGGTTATTGGTAGAGTCCTAAATCACATCTGGTTTCCTAGTAAGGCTGGACAAAAAAGCAGACTTGGATCAAACCCTGTGAAGGGGAAGTGTGGATGTGGGGAGGGCCCATGTTGATAAATGTGAGCTGCTACAATCCATCTTTCTGTGTCTCTGCCCGTGTCATTAATCAGGCATCAGGGTCCTAATCCCAATACCAGGTGAGTGATGAGGAGCTTTACCACGGGATTGGCTTGGGCACAGTACCATGCCCTGTTGTCCCTGGCTCCCACAGAGGCCACACTTCTGCCATCGAGGTGCCTTGCAGCAGTTCCAGTCAGGGAGGCAATGGCAGAGAAAGCAGGCACAGCAGTACAAATGCCTCCTAAAGTGCTGGCAGAATTGTGAAGCAGCATTCTGAAGGCAGTATTTCTGTGGCTCAAACACAGGTCTGAAGCACACTTTTGGTGACTGGTTGCACAGCAAAAAGCTGGCTCTTTGATGCAGAACACCCGTGCAAGATGTTCATGTGCTGTTCAAACTACAGCATATTTTGATTCAGTTCATAGAGGAAGAATTTTGCTGAGAAAACTGTTAGTAGGACTACATAGAGCCTTTTAGTCACCTGTCCATGGAAGCACAAATGGCCTGGGGCTGGGAGGGAAGCATTTGTATCAGCATCCACTCTGTGGAGGTACTGTGAACCTTAGCAGATCTTCAGGATGCTTTATTCTCTCTCCAGTCCCTCCTTTCTCTGTTGTCTGAACTTTGAGCAGCTCTGCTCAATTAAACCCTTTCTGCATCTTTCTGCACTCAGGGTTCAGATCAGCTGACCCACCCCAGGGCTCACATGTGGGCAGCTCTAAGCCATGGGATGTTCCCAGTGACCAGCCAGAGCCCTCCAGAGTGAGGACAGGAGTCCCTGCAAGGACGCACACCCCATAGCAGCCATGGACACAAACAAACACGAAGGTAAAGCATCCTCTTATTTCACTTCTTGCTAGTATGAAAGACAGCAAGAGAGAAATGTGTTCTCATAGGACCTGGCCACCAGCCAGGCTCCTGAGAGCACCTCTCAGCCATGGCAGCTGTGGGCAAATGTTCAGTACTTTCAGTTTCTTAGAAATACTTGGGGGTTGATGTTTTTATCTCCTATTTTAGAATCACCTCCGTCTCCTCTCTGGAAAATAGTCCTATGGCATATGTAATGTCCAGCGTGGGAAGTCATTCCTTTTCTTGCCTCATGCCTCACTTCTGCTTTAGGATGTAGAAAGACTTCTCACTGTTCAAAGCTGTATTTTACATGAGGGTGCTGTGATGATGATCTGCTTTCCTCCCCCATGTGCTTTGTAGCAAGGGGCTTTTGTTCATATCAGTGCCACAACCCAGATATCTGCACCAATCCCAGTCTTGCAAGCACCAAGATGTATCCAGGCCATATTGCTTGCATGCAATCAGTTCTTGCTAAGGTTGGCTGCATTCTAAAAAGTCTGCAAAGCTCAAATCCAGGGTTTTAGTGGTTACTGACTTCTTTCAGAGGAATGTGGTGCTTGCTTTCCACCTCGAACCCATTGTGCTTTGCCTTGCCACCTCAGAGGCACTGTGTCCATATGGTGAGGAGCTCTTGGAACTACGAGCAGGGGGAGCAGCTCTAGGAGTGTCCACAGATGTCAGCTCAGGAGAGAGACTGGGCCACCTCTTTCCCTTTGAAAGGTGTTTGGTGGTGCCAGTATTCATGGCATAATTAACAGAAAAGTTAATTTCTCTATTATTATGATTATTCTAATTTGATGAAATTAGGTCTGTGTACCTAGGCCCTTATACTACAGCAGGCTGAAAAGGAAATTAACTCAGGGATTTTTTCCAATTAATTGGTATGCCCTCATGGGCTGCAGATGTTCACCACAGAAATTGGGAGATAACCACAAAGTCCCTTGTTTCCCACAGTGAGACTGTGAGGGGCCTCCCCTGCTCCAGCTCTTTGCAGTGACATTATAGAAATGATCTGGGTTTTTACTGGGTACATTCAGAGAGGGCTCATGGCAAAGGCGGGAGGTAAAGTCACAGCAGCAGTGATCCCCTCCCCACTTCTGGTCTTGCTCAGGAGCAGTTCTTTTAGTATATCCAAGGACATTACAGACTGATCCACAATCAAATCCACATGAAAGATCCCTACAGATTTCTGCAGGACATGGGTCAGGCCCTCTGTGTTATGTATCAGATTGAAAGATACCCAAAGAAAATTTGAGGAGGCTCTTCTGTGCTGTGCTGTGCTTCTACCTGACTCCTCCAGTCTTTCACAGAGCTCAGCATTCAATACACCCACCCATGTTGTAAAAACAGCATCCCCTTGTCCTCCCAGCACCTGGTTTGTGTTGTACTATTAATTCAGGAGCTCTTGCTCGCTTTGGGTCAGTCCTTACTATGCCACAGCAAGAGCCCAACAGAACTGGCACGGGCCCCAGTTTCCATGCTTCAGGAGAGTCACTGTACACACAGCCTCAGCTCCAGGCATCATGAGAAAGCTTCAGGTCAAAGGTTGGTTCCTAATTCATGTGGTTGCAGACACTGGAAAAAACAAACAAACAAACAAAAAAAAAAACCTGGAAAAAAAGAACCAGAAAGGCCAAAGCTGAAGATGAAAACCACCTGTAATTTAAAAGTTGAAATGTGAGACTTGGTGCAGGGTGGCTGATGAGTTCTGACCCCAAACAGCTGGCAGTTTATCTAGTTATTTCTCCCAGTCAGCCTGCTGCTTCTTGTTTTCCCTAGGAAGCATGGGAGGATATTCCCCAGAGGGTCAGTGTCTGACCCAGCTACTCAACCCCACAGCTGAGAGAGCCACTAGTGCAGGCAGGAAGTGGCACATGAGCAGAGAGGAGCACACAGCCTCTCTGCCTCTCCCTTCTGAAAGCCATTGGGGAATTTGCTCAAGTTCCTTTGAATCAGGACAAATCCTAGAGACCAGAACAGGGCCATTTCATAGGTGTCCTTGTTGGTAACCCACATTCCCCCTCAGGGGTAAAGATACCAGAATGTGGCTATGCCTTGTATAGCTCTGACTTCCAGACTTCAGCTTTCCACTGGCTGACTGTGCAGAGTCCTCCCTGCATGCATTTCCAGCCTCTGCAGGGCTGGATTTCTGTGCTCTTAAAGGCCCAGGTCGGAAAAGCACCAAGCATCTGCAGCCAGCACAGAAAGAAGGAGCTTGGCTTCCCCTGGAGTTGGGCACGGGGTTACTGGTTGTGTCCGTGACTTAACAGCACAGATGAGTGAGGCTGATCCTTGGAGGCAAGAGAAAACCCATCTTGTGAAGTGGCATTCCCAAGGGGAGGCAATCCAGATGAGGAACAGAATAGCATGGTGTTTTCTGGGAGTGAGATCCAGCCAGGGAACCCGATGGTGGAAATAACACAAGGGCCATTGGACTGCAACTGCCTCAAAGTGCAATGGCAACACAACCAGCGGTGATTTCTGTGATTTCTGTTGGACAACTGAAGGTTTCTGCACAAGGCAGTTGAACTACATGACCTTAAAAAGGTCCCTTCCAACTCAAATGATTCCATTATTCTAAGATTAATGCCTAGAGATAATGTCTCTGCAGTGTCCAAAATACTTCTGCAAAATAGATATAATCTTGTTCATCAGCTAAGTCTGTTTCAGCAATGTTAAGTTGTCCAAGATCAAGTGGGATCACCATACCACAAACCCCCAGGAATGACAAAACCAATGAAAAAGTGTAATTTTGGGAGGTTAGAAAGGACATGATTACTGCTTGGGCTGCACTGTGACAAAATATAACTTAAAATATACAGATAAGGTATTTTGCCTTTTGTAGAGGTAATAGAAATATGTACAGATATAGTAGAGGATAAAATTGACTGTTACAGTAGAGAAACAGATCATTAATGCTTCAGGACAAAAAGAAACTTTTTAACCTAAGACTGGTACACAGAAATAAACTTCACAGGGAGCAATTTAGTCCTAATTGAACATAGAAGCTTTCTCACTTCTTTGCATGGATCAACTCTGGCCAGACAGGACAGCAAATAAGGTGAATTTAACATCTGAATTTAGGTGAGTCATTTCTATTTCATAATTGCAGTTTATTTTACAAACTATATGGTGTTCAGACCTCCTAAAGCGAGACTTGAGTCCTTTAAAACTGATTTGTTCCTGTGGCGGGTTTAGTTCCTCAAGAGGGACCTCAAACCCTCTGTTCCAGTTATTTATAGCAGCCATTATAAGTCATTTTAATTGACTGAAGTTCTTTATTCCCACAGGAGGGACTGAAAGTGTGCCTGTGAGTACCCCTGCAACACAGATTTCCCAGGTAAAGATGAGCAAAATGCCCTAAATAACTCCAAGAGTTTAAAGAGTTACTAATATATAAGCAGTAGTTAAAAAGCTAAATTAAGTTGAAGGAAAAATGTAGGCATTCGCAAGGAACATGGCAACCAAAATGTGCACACTGCATGAATAAATCTTACACATCTTGGACCTCATCTTAAAAGACCTTTCAGTAAAATTTCTCTGCTCACAACCAGTTGTATTTAGAAAGGTGATTTGTGAGCACAGCTAATTAAGCAACTGACATCATTAGCACTAATTAGAGAATGTCAATTCACTGGGCTGGGGGGAGATTTCCTGACTGAGCTTCGATGAGCTTTCAGCAAACCTGATGAACTGTCCCAGGAGCAAGGATCTGTTGACTGACATGGGCCAGCGGTGTCTTATGCAGTAGGGGCCCAAGTCTTCTGTGGGGCTTTGGGTTGTCCTGGCACCCTCACAGCTCCTCAAACCATGGGGGGCTCTTGCCTGATAATCCAGAGCAGCCAGAGTGTTGAGTCTTTCTGCATGTCTTTGTCTGGCTTCCCAGCCAGAAGCTTGGAAACCCTGGTGATCAGTTCCTCCTGAGCTCTGTGCCCTGTCTTTGGGCTAACATTTTTGCTGCTATTGGACACCACAGATGCTGTAACTGTCTATTACTACAGCCCAGGGAGTATCCATCCTGTAAGATGCAGTTTCAGCCTTTCCACAGTGATGTTTCCTACGCATTTCCAGTCCGCAGGAAATGTGACAGAGTTCTAAGCACTTCAATCCCTGGTCTGGTTCAGTATGGAACCATAATCTGAGAGAGGAAACATACCCCTGAAGTGGAAATCCAGATTATTTGAGACCTCCCTTGTCACCATTGCAACACTAATGCCTGTAATTGCTTGCAAGTGCACCATGGCAAGTGCAGAGGCACCGCTTTCCATGAACTACCCAGCACTTCTGTCATCTCATCCTCTTTTCCCATCCAGACAGCTCCAAGGGCCCAGCCCAGTGGATCCAACATGCACGTGGGACTGTGTGCTGGAAACACCATGCACACATGCTGCTTTACAGCTGACACATGGGTACCTTAATGAATCCTTAAATGTCAGTCACCAGCTGGCTCTTCCCTTCTGCTTCAGCAAAGGCCCTGTGGACAATGCAGTTACCAAAAGGGACTGCACCAACGTGGAACAAGGGCTGATGAGTACCTGCAGCCCCCTTTAATACATTCATTGTTCTCTTCTGTACTCTGCTGCTCTGACTGTATTCCTACCTAGGAATGTATATCCTTGCCTAGGAATATATATGTCTTGTATACTCCTAGGACCAGCTTCTTTACCACTGTAAATCACTGCAGCTCTGCTGCTTTCCTGCTGTGAGGCACTGCAAGCCTTCCTAATGCTTGGCTGTAGGAGTGCTGCCCTTAAGCACAGGAGTTAGTAGCTGTTCTAAAAATTAGTTGTTTCCTGGTAAAAACATGCAGCATGCAACTCAGAAAAATCAGATCCAGGGTCTGTGTCAAACGCTGGACTTTGTGCCAGATTGATTTCAAGCAGTGTCCTTCTTTTGAGAGACACAATATCTATTTACTTCTTCAGACCAGCCCCAAAAGACGTGCAAAGTGATGGACAGTAGATAAGTTGGGGGAAGCACCACAGACACTACTCCTTCATGGCCACAGAAGGTTTTGCTCTTATCAAGGATATATTAATAATGGCAGAATTGTTTTGTGCAGTATTTCTTTATCATGAGCCTGTTTTCTACTGGTTTTGACAGGCTTCAGCTCAAGGTCCCAGACAGCAGGTCCTGTTCTAGTGTAAGGACTTAGGCAGCTGCGAAGGTCTGAAGGTGAAAATGGCCATCCCTTTGGAGACAGAGCCCTGGACAGCCTGGCCAGTGCTGGGGGAAACCTGTGGGAACACAGCTGCTCAGAGAAGCAAGGTCTCCTTCTCATGCTTTTAGTGGCAGCCAGGACAGTGACCCAGCTCACCAAGGCTCTGCTGCCCTCTTTCCATCCCACTCCTTCCTTCCATAAACCATCCTCATCTGCCATCCACAATCATCTTCCCTGGGCTGCCTCAAAGCCCAAAGCAAGCTTTAAGCTGCAAGGACAGTCATTATCTTTTACAAATGTCTCAAATTGCTGGCACCCACCAAGAGAGGGAGAAGACTGGAGTTTTGCTGCCTCGGGTCCAGGAAGCAGCATCAGCCCTGTGCAGCCTTTGTGAACAGCATGGTTTTTCCACACAGAGCTGAAAAACATCGGGGCAGCAGGTGAAATAGGAGTCATGGGGCCCAAGAAAGACATAACCTACTATGGCACTGGATGCCTCACTGCTTTGCTTTGTCAGATTTGAGGGCCACGCTCCAAAGGCAGATGGGTGCTGAAATCTGTACCTGGTAATAAATTATTTAGATGCCTAAATGCTTTTTTTGAGCAGTTCTTGGACAGGTTTGAAGGACTCCCTGTGACTGTGCAGATTCATTTATCCTCTAGGCATTAGTTCAGTTTAAGTTATTGTTTCCTAAATTCTGCAAGTGTTAAATTACATTAATTACAGTAATTACATTTACTCCCATGAATAAGTGAGCTGGGGCAACACATTACAGTTCAACTCTTGCTCTATTGGAAAATCTGCCTTTTATTGGTATATGTTGCACTTAGAAACTTTAGAAACACAGAGTTGACTTGACTTTGCAGAGGGTCACAAACCTATGAAGTACCTCTCTGGTCCTGTAGGCATAGGCCATTCCTGTGGAGACAGAGCCCTGTCACTTGGCTAAGACATGGGCAGGGCTTGATACTTCAGTGGCTTCCACCTGTTTTAACAGCTTATGGGATTTAAAGGATGATTTTCTACAGCTTGCTTTTAGAAATGAGCTCAAACTAAAATCCATAGCTACAGCATGCTTGGCAAGAGCTTAAAGATAACATGCTGTTCCTGTGCCACTTCACTTGATTTTGGGTCAACCCTGCATCCAATGCAACAAGAATGTATTTCCTCTCTATGCTATCCTGACCTGCTCAGGGTTTCAGCACTTCTTGTTCCATCATACAAGCTCTGTGGCTGGTTGGTGTTTCTGGCTGCATTCATCCCTCAAGCAGCAACACAAGGATGCATTTCAGTGTCTGAAACAGCCACTGCAATCTGCATGGGGCTGAGGAAGGATATATGGGGCAGGACGGACTCAGGCTGGGTTCTGGAGCACTGAGATGGACACACAAAGAAACTAAGCTAGCATTGTCACCACAAAAGCAGAGATTGGCCAACAGCAAATCCCAAAACAACAGGTCACTGTCTGCTCTTAGATGCAGAGGATATTTTGTCCAGCCTCTAATCCAAATCTTTCCTTTTGCTGGCTGACCTCTGCTTTCACAGAGTGTTTCGGTGCACATGGACACCAAAGTCTCTGCAGTGGTCCATTTTTGCTGCCTTGCAGTTTCTTACTCTGAAACCACAAGATCAGCAATGATTCCCATCCCTATACCATTCAAAGGATCTGTGTAGTTTATTTCCTTTCTGGAAGTATCTGAAGAGGAGATGGCCAAGCTTGTGGGCAGAAACATTTCATTTTTGGCTTATTCTCCCCAGACTATGTTATCTCCAGGGCCAGCTCCAGGACTGCTCCACTGCTAGCAAGACTTGGGGCTGTGATATCTCCATCCTGAAGCAGATCTCTAAAAGGGATAAGCATAGGTTAGAATGGAATAGCATATTCCAGTTGGAAGGGACATATCTGGCAAATCAACCCTTTTCACCTGGAGGGCAGTGTGTGATGCCCAGCCCTTATGCAGGCTGGCAGACAGACTGTGCCTTGGCCTTGTCAGCTCAGGGAGGAAGTGTGTCAAGCACCTGGGAGCAGGGATGGGAATATTAACATTTACAGTCACAGTACTTTATAGCCCTCCCTCCCCCTTCTCCAGGCACATATGTTAGGATGTCTGATGATGCCATGACCAACTGGGCTGAGATATCAGAAGCAGTGTGGTCACTGTCTGCCCTAAGCACCCCTCTAACCCTTCAGGCTACATTCACAGGTCACAAGGTGACACTGCGGCCAGGAGGGTTGGGGGAAAGGGCTGAGCCAAGGAGTCTGGAACTCCAGCTGGCTTGGGGACTTGAGTTGTCATCCTGATGAAGGAATATGTCCTCAGCCTCCTGCTCCCCTCTGCACTGTCCCAGTGCCTGTGGTTCCTGTCAGTCCCGCTCCCTCCTCCTACCCAGGCACTCTGGAAATGTGTGTCCAGCCAGATCAGAGTGGGGGCTGCGGGGCGAGCGCTGGGGTAGGAGTGGGGATGGCAGGCAGACATCCTCTGTAAAGACACTGCCAGTCTTGACCAGAGGAGGCTGGTGCATGCCATTGCCCCGAGGTATCGGAAGCCATCTCTGCTCCATTTGCAGGACTCAAGCGCCTGAGTTCCCGGGGTGGCTCTCCGCTTACCACCAGTGCTCCTGTTTTGGACTCAGTTTATAACCAGATGTTAGGCCGAATTTCTGTTGTAAAGGTAAAAACCTCTGTGCCGAAGCGCCTTGGGCCGCGACCTCGCTGTGGGCTTTGTGCAGGCAGGACGAGCGCCTCGCTCACAGCAGTGGGGGCAGAGTCCAGAGTCACCAGCCCGAGCTGCTCCCAAGAGGGTATTCCCTGCTTAGCCCTCTGCCAGCGCTGATCCCCCCTCACTGCCCACCTCCACACCTGCCTTGTCTGCATGCTGTGCCAGCCTGGCTTGCCCCAGTCCATCTCCTGCTTCACCCAGCTATCACTGGCTGCCTCCAGCTTAGGTAGTGAGCTCTTCCAGCAGCACCAGGGCCTCTAGGGACAGAAAATAGAGAGAGTGGGCACAGCGTCACTGTATGCCAGGGGAAAACCTCCTGTTCCCTCCCCAGCACAAGTTAGAGCTGCCTCCTTCCATGGAAAGGGCCCGTGGCAAAGGACAGAACTTCTCCACAGCCCTTGGAGAGCGAGGGGTTAGATCTGTGTGGGGAGAGTACCAGGCCCACGAGCAGGTGTGGGAGGAGGACTTGCTCAAATACAGACACGTTCTTGATTGCTCAGCTGCTTTGGAGATTAATAATCTGGCTGCTGTTATTGCAAACTTTCTCGGCACGTTTCAGGCTGTCCTCTCCTACTACAGGCTGACAGGCTGCAAACTGCCAGGGAGCCTGGAAAAACTCAAAAAAGTTTTTTAAAAAAGTCTAAGAAAGGGGCACATTGACTGCCCAAGACAAACACCTCCTACTCTGTACTGAGGCTGCAGCAGGGGCCAAACCTCTCCCCATGTTTCTCAGCCATGAAAGGAGGAGGAGAAAGAGGACAGCACCTTACAGGATGGGTTACACCCAGCCTTTGTGACCCTCGGGGACACAAACACCTGAGCTTGGGAGGAGGGACTGAACCCACCGTGTTTGTGGTTGCTGTAGTTGCAGGCATTAGCCTCTGAGCTGAAGGCGGGTTTCACAGAAGCAATGCAGGAGCTGTCACGGATCCAGCATGGAGAGTATGCCCTGGAAGAGAAGGTCAAGAGCTGCCGCTGTGCCATGGAAGAGAAGGTGGCTGAGATGAAGAATTCCCTCAACACATTCAAGGTAGGAGTGTGACCTGTGGGGAAACTGCATACATTCCACGTGAGAGCTTATGAGGCAGAGGCAAACATTCCCCTGCTTCCATTAACACTTCCTGTTTGCAAAGAAAAGGAGCTGGCAATTATTTTGGGTACACCTGGGATACTTCCTTTTGTGTCTCCCCTGACTGCTCCAACTCAAAAGTAACCCATACTCTGGCCTATTTAGCCTGCTTGACTGGCCATGAGGCAGTGCTGAGGGTTACCTGGGCACAAGCAGCCCTTGCTCTGGGCTGCACATGCCATGGGTTTATGGCTTGTTCATAAGCTACTGCTGGGCCACTGTCCCACACCTCTCCCTGGGTCAGGCCTCCTGCATTTCCTGCGAGAACCAAAGCCACTGGGGAGCAGCAAATTAACACAAAACCCTAAAGCCTTTTGAAGTCACATTTCCACACTGCTGGGAGGAAGTGCTGCCTGGTTTGATCTGGCCCAGGAGGATAAAGACAAAAGGCTGGAGAGACAGCCTAGCAAGAAGGCTTGATGTGGACTTTAGACCAGCCAGCGTGTCCATGCAGAAACTGGATGACGAGGCAGGCAGAGGAACTCTTTTATTGTTCTTATCGCAAATTTTCCCCCTGGGGTTTTGCTGAGTCAATAATACCTTGTAAAGTTAAAGAGGGCTGCTTACTGAAAAAGCCCATTACTAACCCTGTGACAGGGAGACAGATGGCACCAAGCAAAAGGAGCTCTTGGTGCCAACAAAAAGGGCAAGGGCGTATGGGAAAGATCTCAGAGCAACCAGACACAGGGTTATCTAGGACATTGTCATAGGGGAAAAGGGGATTCAAAATGCAGATACAAATAATTATGCAAGCAACAGAAGGGGCAAAGACTGCTGTCCCCCTGCCTCATGCCCATGGTGGCTATTCAAACACTGGGCTCCCAGTGAAGCCACCTCCTTGCCTGGGGAAAATCCTTTGGTTTGCATGAAACTGTTGAGTATTTCTCCTCAATCCTGCTGCTCATGTTCATGAAACCTGCAGGAACTTCATGCATCAGAGATCTACATCTGAGAAAGCCTTGGCTGAAATGGCTTGAGGGAGGATGGACAGGGAGGATATGGAGGGCCTCATTTCCTTAGGAAACCAGGCTAAAAGGGCAGATCCATGGCCTGACTGGAAAAAGTTTATACACGAGTGCTCACACTGGGATCTGAACCAAGTGCAACATGTGAATACACATGCTGGAAAACTGCAGAGGGAAACGTGCTCCCTAAGGTCCACCTCCAAATGCCATTAAGGGCAGGAGCCCCAGTGCTTTCGACTGGTGGTGGGTGAAGCCCTGAGTCTCATCTCCCACCAGTGCCTCGATCATGTGGCACCACACTGGCTTGGGCAAGCTGTCTGTAGAATTAAGGATCACCACATTGTGCCACGTTGTTCATGGCATGTGTGACACATCCTGGACTTGCAAAGGAAGAGCCTCAAATCACAGAACCACTCCCTCCCCACAGCACCCTGAAGCACCTTTTGTGCACACCAGCCAGCATTCAGAGCTGTGCCACCTAAGGCTGATGGGCACCCTGGGAATGCTGTGCTTTTGCCTGTTTCTCAGGAGGAGCTCAGCGATGCCAAGTCAATGATTGAAGAAATCAGTGCCAAGCAGGAGGAAATGCAACAGAAAATTGAGCAGCTGCAGCAAGAGAAGCGGCGGGAATCACGGAAAATGAAAGCTAAGTAAGGGCCCAAAGCCCAGGGTGCTGAAAATGCTAATTAGCAGTGGTGTCCATTTTGTTCCTTTCTGTATAGCATCATTTCTTATTTTTTTTCCTGGCTGGACATGTGTATCAACCCTGTTTATGATCGGAAATGCTTCAGTTCACCCCAGGCTTTTAGACACACACCCCACAGAGCAAAGACAGAAGAAAAATGCTAACACCTCACTGGGATTCCAACAGAAAAACAGCCCGCAGCAGCTCCCTGGGGAACCAGGGCCTGGCAAAACAGAGACCCACTAAAGACGTGCTGGGGCTGTTGAAAGTCAGAAGCCTCCACCATTCAGATAACAGCACTGCAATTTCCCATTCCAAGCTTGCAGGACTCAATGGGCTCCTGATGGTGCAGTCATGCTCTGCTTTCCTGCCACCAGCTTTCTCTCCTCTTAGCAGAGTCAGAGAATGTTTGCACACTGCTGGGCCACACTGATGCTGTGATGAAGTAGATGGTTGTCCAGCTTGGTCCTAATTAGCCTCCTTCTGAAAACAGAGTTTTGCTCATGAGTCTATACAGCTGCCTTGATGCAAACACTGCAAATCTAGGCTAGCCCCTCAGCTAATTAAGCTATTTAATTAGATGAAATATGCTCTGCAAAAGAATAGATCTGAAATAACCTTCTCCTATAGCCAGTGGAAGTTATTTCCAGAACATTGTTCATGAACTGCCAATTCCATCAAAGCCAGCTCCTTTCCTAGTGTCTGCTAGAGTTGTCCTATTTCTGACAGTGTTGGCCACAAAAGTAATGTAGGAGCTTCACCTGTAGCATTCAGACTTTCCAACCACCTCGTTCTTTGTGTTTGCAGAAGAGCACAGAAGGATGACCACGGGTCACAGACAGTGCCAACACCTCTCCAGGGCAGCCCATTTCGGTCCATCAACCTTCCAGAACCTGTGCTGATTAATGAAGATTTTACGAGTCTTTTACACAATGTGACGTATGAAAAAGGTAGGAAAGAGAACAGGCCAATGCAGTGCCTTCCTCAGGGAAAATAAAAAATCAGAAAAAGATCACTGGGGTAACCAGGGTTCAGGAAGTATTTGCTTTGGGAATGCTGTCTCAACAGCCATTTCTTGCCTCCTCCAAGGAGAGGGATGCAAGCTGGATCTTCATTCCTGTAGTGTCAGTAGCAGAGATACAGAACCAAATAGAGACTGTTGATAAAAATCCTGGGTTTGTTTCTGCGTGAGGGAGGAGGGCACAGGAAGGAGGATCACACCTTGATGGGGAAAACACTGTCAGACACTTGGAAGTTGGAATCAGAGAAAAGGTGATGGACCAGAACCTTTCATTTTAAAATTAAGTTTGGGGGTCTAAACTGGGCTATCACTCTCTTGCTGTTCAGATAGGAAGATAATAAAAACATATTCAGTTAAAATGTCAACAGAGGCAGAGATTAGATGAAAACCATCTGAAAACCAAATGCGCTGTGTTTTATCTGTTTTGCTCACAGTCGTGGCCCTCCTCTGCCCTACACCCTGAGGTGGTGTGTTAGCCCTCTCCCTCACATCCCTCTTGCACAGCCACCTTTCTCATCCACTTCTCCCATTGCTCCTTTCTGTCCAGTCTCATCCCTCTGCTCTTCAATATGCTCCTTTCCACTCAAAATGGCAGCCCTGTCTCTGTGTCAGGTCTCCATCATCTTTGCTCTGTGTGGGGTATCTTCTATCCAACATGCACCTACATGCCAGGAGAAGCCAAGACTGCTCACATTCCTCTGCAGTCACACAGCACTGAGCACAGCAGGGACCTCACATCATCTGCCTGCAAGTGCTACTGAAACGCAGACTGTGACAAGAGCACAGCAGTAAAGATCCTCCCTACTGGAGAGTCCAAAAGGGGTGTTTTCATAGCAAAACTGTGAAAGACTAGAGGATTTAACCCTACTGACAGGGCCTGGCAGGAAGAAGCAAGCTCTACAGTTGCCCTCTGTTGCTAAAGTTCCCTTTGTTCTTCAACAGTGTCTGACACCAGGATCATGCCCATGGGAGAAGGAGGTGTGAAAGTCATAGCAGGCCCAGGTAAGAAAATATCAAACATCAGAGGACAGCAGGACAGTAATTCAATTAGAGTGCTTGCCTTACTGCACTGAAGAAATGCTTTCAGGGAAGGCATTTCACAGGGATGTCTTTCACTCTGCCATGTACCTCCATTTTCCTATCTGCAGTTGAGATATGAGGGCAAACCTATGTCCCTGAAGTGTCTCTGATGGTCAGTGCCAAGGATTTGGCAGAGAAAACCTTTCTGCTGTTGCTTTCATGGATTCTAAGTGCTTTTGCATAAAGGAAGAATTGAAGCTTCCTGATGTGACAAATAGTGAGAGCACCACTTTTCCCACTTGGGAAGAGATGGTGTTTTTCTTCTCTAACATTTGTCTAATTTTGGATCTTATTTGGCTTGAAAATAAACACTGGAAGAGTGCAAACCTTGTTCTGCTGAAGAGCTCACCAACTTCACTTCCTTTGTAAATTAACTCTACAAGGCTACAGCCCTTGTGAAGCACAAAAAATGCTCCAAATTCACCTTCCAGTGCTTCAAATGGATGGAAACACAGCCTAGCTGCCTGCTGCAGCGAAACCTGTCAGAGAGATGCTGAGATGTCAGAGTCCATAGACCTGTTTCTCATTGCAGGAGCAGCCATAGACACAGATGACAGCCTCAAGCCTTCCCTGGCAACAGAGGGGCAGTCGAAAATGCATCTGCCATCAACAGTATGGAAGCAGCCCAAGGACACCAAGGACTGGGGAGATGAATACATTTCCAAAGAGCAGCCAGAGAGAGGGAAAGACATGGGCCAAAGCAGATACAGCTCAGCAGACAACATAATATGTGAACCCTCTTTGGCTGGTAAGGAGTAGAAAACTCTGGCTAGAAAGGCTCAAAGCTGCTGTGAGCTGGCTGGTGATCAGCATCCATGGAGGGAGACACACAAAGCCAGTTTCTGCTGCTGGGGGGAATCTCTCAGGGCCTCACACTCCAAGACCTCTGGCCTTTGTATTTGTTGGGCTGTGTGACTGACAGAACCACTTTGTACTCAGGACACCCTTCTCCTTTCCAAGACCTGTCAGGTTCAGAGTACTGATGGGATTGCAGCAGTGGAGTTGCTTAAGTGGGTGAAAAACACAACTTCTCATTCTGCAGGGGTTCTTCAGGATGGGAAACCCGGATATGAATTGTTTTGCTTTTGCATGCTTGTTTTGTTATTCTTAGAAAAATTTGGTATTCATAAAGGGAAACACATCTGCTTTGGAGCTTTCTTAGCAAACTGGGGCTCTGGTCATGTCTGGGGCATGCTGTAGCATCAGGGCGGAGTTTTTCACTTTGGGGAAAGAAGACACAAAAAGATATCACTTTTAAACAAGTTTCTCCTTTCATGATCACTTCACCAGTCTAACATGCAGCTATCCTTGAGGTCAGTATTTTCTCATTTTTAAATTTAACCATTATCTTCTGGAAGCCAAAAGGCAGAACATCGCCTTGGAGCTGCTGGAGTCAGAAAGGAAGTACGTCATCAACCTTTCCCTAATCCTGAAGATCAAGGCCACACTGCAAGGGCCAGATGTGAAAAGAAGCACCAAAGAGAGAAGGTATTTGAAATAATATGCTCTCCGTGTTTGGGGGAGTTTTCTTCAGTCAATATTACTTTTGCATTATCCCCTCACACACTTTTCTTACATCCACACAGAGATCTTTGAACACTTGTAGTTGAAAACTGGAGGTACTGGGAGAGTTTTGCAGTCATTTAAGATGTTCCTGCCTGTCCTTTGCATCTTGTCCACCATCTTCATTCTGATTCTGGGTGAAATCAATGTGAAGTGGCAGAAAGGCAGTAGCATATTTTGACCAGCTCTGCATCAGTGAGCTGTCTCATGAAAGGGCCTGACAAATGGGACATCATGGAAAGCTGGGGATCTCTCCTCCAAGCTCTCAGGGGGATGGCTCAGGACCATGGTCCTGCATCATCAGCCACAGCAGCATTGCCTGGGGCTTTTTAGTGCTGCTAATTCTGATCAGCTACTCAATGCGTTGCAAGGAAAGCCTAAGGAGCTTTCCAAACACTTTATTAATAGCCAGCTGGTGAGGGAACTTGCATGTGCACAGCAGCCAAAACAGCCTCCAATGCAGCCAGGATTCCAAGCACAAGAGTTAATAACACCTGCAAAACGATAGCAATAATAGGTGTAGTCAATAATACATGTGCAAGGCTGTGCTGACCACTCAGGAATGCCCACTCCAGCAGGACTCACTTACTAGAGATGAGGTTTTGCTCTGTGTAACCAGTCTGATTTGGTCTCCCATCAGCTTTTTCCCCAACTCTTTGCGGTTCCTGGTGCAGCAGCATGTGGATTTACTGCACGCTCTCCAGGAACGAGTCCTGAGCTGGCCACGACAAGGAATCCTAGGAGACATCTTCCTGAAGCTGACAAATGATGAGGTATGTTAAAGACCTCTCTAGAATCTTCTGTCATGATTCATGATGTTTTGTTGAGGCACAGGTGGACAGAGACACCTTGCAGCAGACAGGCTGTGCAGCTGTGGCCTGAAGGGTAAGGCCTTTCAGCAAGCCCCCTTGGAGCACAGTCCTGGGGCATGGCAGCCCCTCTGTTGTTCAGGGATCCCACATGCCAGACCCACCTGTGGGCAAGCAGCCTCATAGCACACCTCCATAAACTACATGAGACCCAGACCTGCTTGCAGGAGCCACATGTGAGCCTAGACAGCTTGAATGGCTGTATTTCCAGTGAGGGTGTGAAAAGTGAGTGCTTCTGATGCTCCCCTGTCCCCATACACCTTGCTCAGAGTTCTGACAAGCAGGTGGACAGGCAGAGGCCCACATGATTTGTTGCACCCACTTCTGTTGCCCTGGTGAGCAGCAAGGATGTGTAAAAACTCACCTGATACTTTGTAAATTTTAAAGTCTTTTATAATGCTCTAATAAAAATAAAATAATTTTATAATTTTTAAGTCTTAGATAAGAAGAGCTTCTTACTGCCCAGCCTCTCTACCCCTCCCCACCTGCAGTATAGCTTTACACACTGTGCTCAACAGCTGAACACATCTTATTAAACAGACTTTCCTGAGAAGTTCCAAGCCCTGAAGGAGCAAAACAGCAGTTCTGCTGCACTGATGACCTTCCAACAGTGATGGTGGGGAATCAACAGTTTGGCTGGCTCTGTGACCAAAAATCTCTGTTAAGTTTGTTTGTTCTTTTCTCTTTTGTAAGAATAATTTTCTGGACTACTACGTTGCTTACCTGAGGGACCTGCCAGAATGCATCTCTCTGATCCATGTGGTGATCCTGAAGGAGGTAAGCTTCCTGCCTGCCTCCCAGACACCTCATGGCAACATGCAAGCCTGGATCTCTTCCTGTTATGCCTACCCATGACAGGACTCTCCTGCCAATCCACTTGTTCTGTTTCCTGGAGGTTGCCGTGGCTGACCGGCACCTACAAAAGGCAGCTTTAACACCTTCCTCGCTGTCTGAAACCAAAGCTGCTTTTCTGCTGTGCCATGAAACACTATCTCAGATTAAACCTCCCAAAAGCTTGTCTACACACATGACCTTTTCCAGGAACTGTCTCCTGAAAAATGGAGGACTCATCCAAACAGAGGGATCAAGACCTTTATAGAGAAAGGAGTCTTCACTTTCAGCTTCAGCTATTTGGTCCTGGATTCTTGGTTTAAACTTGGAAAGTTAAATAAAAAAAGTAGTCTAAAGTGCAATAACTGAATCACATTCGCTTGCTTCCAAGGTATTTTAATTTAGAAGTCATATCATTTTGTTCAATTAATTTGAGCCTAAACTAAGAACTTCATTCTGAACAACAGTGTCTTCTGGGGGTTTCTTCTGGGAAACTTAACTAGTGCACTTTCAACCTGCCTCCCTACTTAATTAGGCTGAGTGTCCCTAGTAGATAATCCCCAACCTAAATGCCTGGTGTGCCCCTGTGAACTGTTGTAACTCCTTACAGCATAACTATTC
This sequence comes from Pseudopodoces humilis, assembly GCF_049639895.1. NCBI lineage: Eukaryota > Metazoa > Chordata > Aves > Passeriformes > Paridae > Pseudopodoces > Pseudopodoces humilis. The sequence goes on from NC_142202.1 coordinate 10,912,335, forward strand.
ATTAAACCACAGAACCATCTGGAAGCAGACATGTTTTATGGGTGGAAAAGACTCTTAAGTCTCTTTCTCTGTTGCAGGTAGAAGAAGAAATCAAGTCTGATCTCTACATTCTGTTCTTTCACATAGTCCAGCGAATCCCTGAATACCTTATTCATCTGCAGGTAGGGCCCCAGGATAGAAACTGTGTTGTTGAACTCTTATCACATTAGGTGACACTTAACTCAGAGCTGGTATTTGGGCCTCTACAGGTACAGGGTCCTGACAAAACCCAGAGGGCTCTTTGAAGAAAAAAACAAAACAAAAAAAACTTTGAAAGGGAAAGCCAGCTAGCAATATCTTAAGTTGCGTCTTTTTCACATGAGGCTTGTTTATATTTGCCAATTTCTCCAGCTGACCTGACAGAAACACAGCTTTTGTCCCCCGGGAAGCCAAAGGCTCTGCTGTCTGCTGCTCTGGGAAAACAGGAGGCCAGAGATGGGACACATCTGAGAGGGCTCCTAGGGCCCAACAACGGGTCCTACAGAGGGATGGCTGATAAAGAGTTCTGGTTCACAGAAGGCTTATCTGAACTGTACTGAAACATTTCAGACAAGGCAAATACACAGAAAGCAAGCCGTAGAAAATCAGAACATTGGTTTATTCAGCCAAAGCTAAACTCAACCAGTGCATCACCTGTACATCCAATGACTACATTTACAGTGGCCCCTTGTGCATTTGCACTGGACTATGGGAGGCAGGCCCCATCCAAGTCCCTCAGAAACTCACTGTGCCTAGAAAAGCTCCCCCAGGGCAGTGCCTTGAGCACTCCAGAGTCCTAATCCATGGTTCCAATAGTGCCTTCTCCCCAGAAAGGCTCAGGACAGCCTCCAAACAGCCTGCTCTCCTCTGTGCCTCAGAATGTCCTGAAGTTCACGGAGCAAGAGCACCCCGACTATTACCTGCTGCTGGTGTGTGTGCAGCGCCTCCGGGTTTTCATCTCACACTACAGCCTCCTCTTCCAATGCAATGAAGACTTGCTGATACAGAAGAGGAAAAAGCTGAAGAAGTAAGCAGAACATCAGCTTATTCTCTCTGTCACCGGGGAAGGGAGGGGTGGGGGTAGCCTGGCAAACAGGGAGTTTAGGTCCAGGCAAGATTAACAGGCACACTGCTCTGTTGAAATAAAACAAAGCCCTTTGCACCTGAATGCTGGAGAAGAACAACTACTGGCATTTGCCCTCCAAACTGGGGTCAGATTTAGGGTGGGCCCTTCTGCCTAACTCTGACAGCGAAAGAAAAATCACTTCTAAATCCTTCTAAACATAGCAGCCACATGTTTCATGGGATCATTTGATTTGTTAAGCTGGTGGCAAAGTCACTCCCCACTGGGAAAACACAGAGGGATTTAGGTCTGGCAGCTCCAGGCCGTGGTGAGGGTGAGGACTGTTTCCCTTATGGGCTGAGACTCCAAAAGAATGGTGGTATTTTACTGGGGGAGGAGGCGGGAGAAACAAAAGCCTCCCGTAACCTGTTTGAGATTAACTATGACAGAAATTACCCTGAATGTAGATTTTCAAGTTGCAGTTCAGAACAATTCCTTGAAATCAAGGCTTTTTACTAGAATCAGAATCTGGTTGTCTTTGCTCCTTGTGATGATTTACCTGAGGAGTAGGACAAGATGAAATTTCAAGGGAAGCTTCCAAGTATGGAGGGTGGTAAAGGGCTGGAGCAGATTGCTGGGGAGGGACTGCTATCAGGAGAGGTGTTGAGAACACCACAGAAAGCAGGATGCCCTGCTGGCTGGAGCAGACTAGGTGGAACAGGCTCTTCCTTGGGGTGGGCAGAGGTGAACGGGAATATTAAGGTCCCTCCCAGTCCTGTTTTCTGTGATTCTACACGCTCGTGCTCATTCCCTGCCTTATTTCTTAGCCCGACGATGGATTTCTCCTCCCTCAGGTCATCCCTGGTGAAGCTGTACAAAGGTCTCACCTCCCAGTGTACAAGCCAGGAGGTTTCTCCAACACCCAGTGCAGCATCAATGCGGGACAGTGGGATCCATACTGAAGAGGCCATACAGTCATTCCCAGCAGCACCTTCCTCTGGCACAACCACCCCGTAAGCCTGTTGTCCTCATGGGCAGCTTTAGAGTAGGCTGAAAACTCTCCTCACACACACCATGCCAGTGACACCAGGCAGCTACAGGCTGTCATTGCCAAAAGCACTCCCTGTATTTGGATAGAGAGATGAAGGGCTGGCTCCATCCTGCTATCCCCCACTGTGTGGTTTACAAGCAGGGAATGTTCCAGAGCTCTACCCAGGGCTGCCTGCTAAGGCAGTACATCAGGGAGGACATGAATTTGTTTAGGCCTGACAGTGGTGTGCACAGCAACACCCTGCATTATTCACTGTCAGCATTACTAGAGCTGGGAAACAGGACCAAGATCTCAGAGCAGGGAAAGAAATACTTTTCCATACAGCACATAATGGAATTATGTGATTCACTATCACAAGATACAAGTAAAAAGTGGGTTCAAAAAGACACAAGACTAAGTCAAGACAGGGCTACTGGTAGCACCTGGAAATCTTCACAGAATCACAAAAGATTCTGAGTTGGAAATTACAAGAATCATGGAGTCCAACTCCTGGCCCCACACAGAACCATCCTCGAGAGTCACACCAAGTGTCTGAGAGCGTTGTCCAAACACTTCTTCAGCTCTGTCAGGCTTGGTGCTGTGACCACTACCCTGAGGAGCCTGTGCAGTGCCCAACCACCCTCTGGGTGAAAAACCTTTTCCTGATATCCAACCTAAACCTCCCCTGACACAATTTCAGGCCATTCCCTCTGGTCCTGTCACTGGTCACCAGGGAGAAGAGATCAGTGCCTGCCCCTCTGCTGTCCCTCATGAGGAAGCTGCAAACTACAGTGAGATCTCCCCTCAGTCTCCTCCAGGCTGAACAGACCAAGTGCCCTCAGCTACTTCTCATATGGTTCCCCTTTGGCCATTTCCAGCCTGACAGGTGCCAAATGAGATGATGATCAGAGAAGCATGCTAGACTTACCTTTATTCTTATGCCAGTAATTTGTGGCTATCGTGCTTTCTTAACTCATTTGATACTAACAAGAGTTTGGCTGCATCATTCCCAGTCCCCCTCTGTTAGTAATGTTGTAGATCAGTCCTTAGCCTCCTCCTCCCCAGACTGCCCAAGCCAATCTCCCTCCCACAGACAGCTTGCTCCAGCCCTCCACCTTGGTAGCCTCAGCTGGCACCACCTCCACATGCATCCTGAACTGAAGACTCAGCTGGAACACAAGGAGGGCAGGAGCCCTCCAACTACTCCTGACACATTTTGGGGACAGAGTCACCTTACCCAAGAGAGAAACCCAGTCCACCTGAAAAGACAACCAGACCACAGGAAAGTGAGGCACAGCTACATTACAGTGAGAGAAGGAAAGTTAAAATCTAAAATGCAGATGAACAGGAGAGAGAGATGGAGCAGTTGGCTTCTCATCTCAGTTTCTATTCATTTCATGCTGCAGAGTACAAAGGTCAGCCATAGTTACTGGATAAGCAGCTCTGTCTCTCCAAGTTTGGTCCTCCTAACTAGCCAGACAGTTTCTGTAAGAGACACCTCTGTTACTGTTCTCCAAGACAGGAGAGAATCTTTTGGCCATAAAATCAACACAATAGAGCTGGGGAAGTGAAGGGGTGGAGGGGATTTGTCATGTGTCTCTGTCATCCTTTAGTATTCCACTTCCGTCTGTTTTTTTGTTTTGTTTTGTTTTTTATTTTTAAGGCATTTGATGCCGCAGATGAAGAAACCCCAGCCAGCCGTGATGGAGAACATCCAGGCTGTAAAGCCCCCTGACTGGGAGATGGAAAGCAGAAAACACGAGAGGCCAGAGAACATCCTTGCCTCCTCTCAGCTGACAGAGCAGGAACTTAAGGCCTTGACAGCCCCCTTGCAATCCATCCCCGAAATGGAGTACGAAGCGCCACCGGCTGATGCGGTGGGGAACACCGAGAGAGCCATCAGAACCTCTGTGGAACTGCTGCAGGATGCCAGGAACTTTGCACCAAGCTATGAAGAGTTTGACTACCCTGGGGAGGTTTTCACCATGCCAGGCCCCTACGAAGATGACACCTTCCAAAACCTTGCTCTCTTTGAGAACTGCTCCCCGGCCTCTTCCGAGTCCAGCTTGGATATTTGCTTCCTTAGGCCTGTGAACTTCACCTCAGAACCGGAGAGGACAGACCATGCCTTGCAGCCACTGCCTAAGAGCTGCACTCCCGTGAGCAGCAGCACCTACAAGCGTGAGATGTTCCACAGCAAAGGGAAGCAGCTGAGCAGGTCCCTGAAGGAGCTGCCGCGGAGCGCGGAGGGCGTGAGCACCAGACTCTACAGCACGCGGAGCAGCAGCGGGAGCCGTCTGCAGCAGAAGCAGGACAGGAATGTTCAGCCTCACATGATCTCAGCCTCATCTCGAAGCTCCCAAAGGAGCTACTTCCCCCCACAGAGAGGAGCGGGTGAAAAACCGAGCTTTTTGGAAGTAAGGAGGCTTAAATAGGAGGAGGAAAAAAAAAAAAAGGCACATGGTGGTGCAGCAGCAGCAGGAGAAAGATCTGAGATACAGTTAGAGTAGAACACATCAAAACAGCTTTCAACACATTCCAAGTCCTCAACCGCATGTACATGCCCAAGGGAGGGACAAGACAACTCGTTTTCACACACATCTTCCCCAGGGACAAGCACGGGGTTGAGGTGCACAGCTGGCTGAGCTAGAACACCCTTGAGACAAGGTAGCCTCTTGTGTGTCTCCACCTGTCACCAAGCTTCCTCCCCAGGTGAATGTTCTGAGCAGGTCACAAAGTTTACACAAAGCTGTTCAAAATTAGTGCTGTGGTTGGCACCCAGTTTAAACAGGTGCCTTTCCACCTGCTGTGAGGAGTGCTGGGTAAGTCATGCCGGTGTAAACCAGCATGACTTGGCCAAGCTCAGCCCATTTACACCAGCAGGGATCTGGTCCATAGGTTTTGTTTCACCTGTATTTGTTGCCTGGATTGTGCAGACCCATGCCAAAGTCTGTGTGAGAGCAGTCAGAGTCCAGCAACTGTGTCCCTCAGGTGGGACATGGCAAACAGCATGGTAACCCTTCAGGGACACCAGGTCCTGCAGGAGCAATGTTTCTGTAGTTTGCAGTGGCTGTTCAGAGTCAGCTTTGGGCTGTCACAGCCAAGGGTACTCTGAGGTGCTTAGATAGGAGGCTGTAGATACAGATGATGATGGGAGGTAGGTTCCAACAGCCTGACTGAAAAGGCAGCAAGGAAACTTCAAAAGAGAAGGAAAAAGAAGCCTAGTGAGTGAAGGAGGTGGTAGAGGGTTGAACAGGGGAGATGAGCCGTGGGGACACAGCCACCCCAGAGAAAGAGGCCTATGAGTTCTTTGGCACTCACTTGCACAGAACTATGGCCCACAGCAGGGTGCAGATGTGGAGCTTGTCTAGAACTGCAAGACATGTTCTCCCCCACAGTGCAAAGGAAATCACCATGGCAGTGGTGGGCAGAATTGGAGAAAAGGGTCTTGTCCAGAGTCTTGCTGAGAGGAGCTTGGCACTCTCCTGAAAGAGGGACAGATCTTTTAGTAGCACATTTACCACAAGGTGTGTGTGCTAATGAACCTTTTGCCCCACAGATATAAAACCATGCAGCAGCAGAGCCAGCAGAAGAGATTTTCATACTTTACCACAGCTCCAAAGCCTGATGCCTCCCTGCCCTAGGGGAGAAAGGAGAGGGTGGGAAGTTCTTCCAATTGCCCAAGCTGGCTTGCTCCCTCACTGGCAAAAGAAGCTAGTGAGCTTTCCCTAAACAAAAAGCTTAGCAAGAAAGGCTCCAGTTCCCTCTAACAGTGCTTATCCTTCTACTCCTCTGTCACTGCCTCAGCCTTAGAGCCAGCAACAAGCTCTCTGCAGAGGTACCAGTGTTGTTTCCCAGCCTTGTCAGCACCTCCTGATCCACCAGGTCCCTCCTAGCACAGAAGTAGAGAAGGGAACAAGAATGTGAGGTTGCAAATGCTGGTTAAATTGTCTTTTCCCTTTTAGGAGCTCCATGCAGAAGACAACACCAGGTTCTGCCAGAAGGATGACAATGAGCAAACATCCTTCAGCGACCACAACCCGCGGCACGAGCCCAAGGGGGGGTTCCGGAGCTCCTTCCGCAAGCTCTTCAAAAAGAAATAAGCAGCCCCAAGAAAGGCAGGCCACAGCCAAAGCACAGCAGTGCTTCCCCAGGTCCCCGAGGGTGGAGACAGACAGCAAGGCCCCAGGATCCCCTGACTAACACAGAGGGTGGAGGGTGGGGGAGAGGAGACTCTCACAACTGCCTTATAAATGCATCCTGCTCTTCCTAGCACAGGGCAGGGCCAGGCTTTGGGATGCGGTGGAGCTCAACCAGCAGGTCCAATAAGCACAGGAACTTGCTAGCTTTCATCCCTACCTGACTGAACTTCCCTCAGATTTGGAAAGCTTTGGCCAACCCCTAGTATCTTCTCCTCCCCCTCATCCCCCAAAACTGCTTCATTTGCCATGCATCTTTGCTGCTTCTTCAAGGCAGGTCTTATTTGGGCTCACCCACAACAGAAAGGTTACCTTTGCAGCCCTGGCATCCTGGCCAGAAGTCTAAAATTCCCTTCTTTCTTCTACTTTCCAAAAAAAATACACCATCAAAGATGTATTCCAGGAGGCCAGCTCGCATTACCCAGGTGGTTTGAGAGGGTCTAAGAAGCATCAGCTGAAGCACCTGAGCATTGCACTGCCTAATCAGCAACATCCTTTCTTTTGGACTTCCATCACTCGCCAAAATGCCATTTCACCTTTTATGTGAATGCAGTTTTCCTGAATTGTTTCCTGCTGTAGGAATCACTGCTTCTGCTCTCAGAATCGCCTGTGTCTCCAGGCAGGTGATGAAGGCTGGGCCCAGGGCCTGCCAGAAGAGACAGACTCTTCTCCACCTTATCCCCAGTGTGGATCAATGCAGATGCTGGTAGTGCCAAAGTGTCCTGGCTCCTGGTCTGTAACACACCTGGAGCACACTTTGCTATCTCTCTGGCCTGACACCTTCATGAGCCCCATCACATGCAGCTTTGGAAAGGCTCCTCCAGCTAAAAACTGAGGCACTAGGGCAGGAAAGTTGATGGTGCACCATGTTCAGAGTCATAGCCCTCCTTCTTGTGCAAGATCAGCGAGGCTGCACACAGGCCACCCTCCTCACACCTGGACATGACAAACCCTCAGAACCTCTGCAGAAGACAGAGAAGCTCCACTGTGGTACCCGTGTCACGCACCAGCAGCGAGAGCACCACTGGCACAGTGCTGTTACCAGTGCAGTACTGCTGAGCTCTGATGTCACCTGAAGCTGGGACGTTCTGAGGGCAGTTTCAAGAGCAACTGTGGTTTTATCACCTTGTTTTGACAAGCCTGGGACAATGGTCTGTCTAAAGGACAGCTTCACCTTAAAAAGTTGTGAACTGTCTCCATGGGGCCAACAGCAATGCCTTGGGGGAAATACTGTGGGACTGGGGGCTTGGGACTCCCCGCATGAGCGCAAGGGTGGCTGATTTTGGGGCCAAGAGAAGAGCACCCACCAAGCTGCATGGCTCTCCTGGCCATGGCAGCAGGGCAGGGGAGCCCAGAGCAGGTGCCTGTGGATGCAGTGGCCAATACCTGCTGCAGATGCAGGGCCCAGAGCTCTCCAGTGTTGACTGACCTGCATCTACCACCTGCTTTTCCTCCTCTGCTGGAGGCAATGGGGTATGTGTGAAAAGGGCTATCCAGACAGACAAAACCCATCCTTTACTGCAATCAAGGTTTTCCCAACATTTCAAGAACAAAACAAAACCCCCAAAAAATCCAAGCAAAACCCCAAAGATTAAAATGTTTTAGCTGGTCCCTCTCCCATAGATTTTAATGAAACAAACATCCACTTCTCCTCCTTACAGAAAAGAAAGAAGTACCACACTTTCCTCCCCTAGCTTTTTGGAAGATTTTTTTTTAATGTAAGGCTTTTAATGGCAAAAAACTCTTCTTCCATCTCCTTCCCTTTCCATCACATCCTCATAAAATTACAAATTCCCTGTCCCATCCCTTTCCAGTCAGGACTGCTCCATGCTGACCAGCCACTGAATCAGACAGTTCCTAGGACTTGGCAGCTTTAGTCAGACTCTGCAGGGCCAGGATAGAAATTACATAGGAAGAGCCAGATACTTGTAACTGAAGCATCAGCAAAGCCTGTTTGTTGTGCACAGGAATCAGCCTCAGACAGAACTGTTTGTCTATGGAATCAGAGCTGTATCTTTATGGACAAGTGTCCATTGTAAGGCACTGATGCTGTCAAGGGCTCTGATTCTTGTGGTTCTGGTCTCATATATGTAATGACACTTTTATCCATCACAAAACAAACCTGCTTTTCATATTTGCCAGGCAGATACCAGGACAGAAACAGGACAAAGAAAAAAAACCTACCTGCTAACATCTCCTGGGTGAGGAAATTCTTCCAAAGTGGCAGACCCTTGCTTGTAAAATGCATGTGGATTTCAGCTTCTGTTTTAGTGATTTAAGGCACAGCCAGAACTGATGGTTATTTCTTTCTGATTCTCTTTGAGTTCTTACTTCCAAGCCTATACTTACCACTTCAGATGTCCTTGTACCTGCTCAGAATCTGCAAATGTAAATAATATGAATGAATGATGCTCAGTACCACACATACACAACCTGTTGCAGGATCCATTTCAAATCCATCTTTAGTGTATGTGTGTGCTCTGGATTATTTTTCTTCCTATGCCAAATAAACGTTGCCTTTAAATAACGCTGTTGCCCCTTGCACTGAATCAGCCAGAAGGCTGCATCCATTGAAAGAAGAAACAGGTGCTTCTCTGGTCCCTGAGGCAGCATTACTTACACAATCCTGCATCCCTACAAGTCCAGCCATGCAAGCACTAGGTTCTAAGACTCTTAGTCAGAACTCTGCTGAGTCACTCTCCAGGCTTCTGGTCAAGATCCTGTTGTTGGTGTAGCTCACTGTGACAGATCTTCATCTCCTTAGATTCTTCTAGACCACACCTCTCCACAGCTACACTCCCTGTTTAAGTCAGCCATCCTAGAGTCAAAACAAAAAAAGGCTTACTCTGAAAGAGATGCAACAAACTTGTCCAAAGCAATTCCAGTAACATGTGCCCTTGATCACCTACCTTTACCTTATTTTAAAAAATATTACAGATGTTCTGCACATTTGGCAGATAAATTGTCATGCATCTGGCAAAAGGGTTTTTATTTTATTTTTCCCTTTCAACTTCTTAGCCACCCAGTACAAGATTTCACACTTGCTGTCCAGAAAATAAGAAAAAAAAAAACTTACTCTTTGTTTCCTTCATGATACACTATTTTCCACTGAACACTAAAGGTAAATTTGCTCTCAGTGGACAGAAAAATGCATTTAAGGGTGATTTGTTGTTTTTTTAAATGGAAAATAAGGAATGGAATTTACAAAATAAGAGCATTTTTGTTTTTACACCTGTATTAGGCCACAGGTTTCTCTCCCAAACAAAGACTTCACCTATGCATTGTCTGGGTTTAGGAATGACAATTCAACAATCTCTTCCATGAAGCACAATAATCTACTACGTTCAACAGCAGTACCCTCCAGTGATATCACTAGGAAAATCTAATTTAAAACACACACAAAAGAAAAATAGTATTCCACAACGTCACTCTAAAACTTGAAGGATATAAATCCAGTGTATTAATCAGCACACTCTTCCTGAGACAGACCTCTCCCTCCCTGATTTGAGAGAGGCATATTAGAGCAGCAGGTTAGCCCACACTGGAAATGGCTTCTTGAGGATGGAGCTTCCATGGTGTCAGCCCTGAAGGGGGACAATATTCCCCATCAGCAGACAAGCTTGTTGCAGGGGCTGCTGAACACCATGACAATGTAACATGTCACCATGGGGAGCACAACAGCCACTTTCCACACAGCAGCTGAACAAATGCTCAGCACCTGCAAAATCACCATGGAACATGATCCCTGGGTTGGAAAGAAACCTTTGAAGGCCATCTGGTCCAACCCCATGCAATGAGCAGGGACATCTTCACCTAGAGCTGGCTGCTCAGAGCTCTTCCAGCCTGACCTTGAACACTGCCAGGGATGGGGCATCTTCCATCTCTGGGCTACCTGTTCCACTGGTGCTCCACACCCGTTGTAAAAAAACTTCTTCCTTATACTTTGTCTACATCTACCTTCCTTTAGTTTAAAGCCATTGCTCTCTGTCCTATTGCAAGAGGCCCTGCCAAAAAGCTTGTCCCCATCTTTCTTAGAAACCTATGAAGTTCTGCTGCATAACCCTGCCTACACAGTTTGCAGTGGTTCTGGCTGACTTTTAGCCATATATCAGCTCTCTACAGTAATACAGCAACTCTCCAGGCCTCCACTCAAGCACATTTCATTGTCCAGGTCATATCATTACCCCAGGCCACACCAGACCAAGTCAGGGTCATTTTACCAAGGAGACAGAGAGCATCATTAAAACAATTTAATTTCTATGTGAAAAGTCTTGTCACTAATGCAAACATGATCCAAATAAGAAGCCGTTCCAGATCAGAAATTATTAACACAGAACTGCCATGACACAAACCAGTGGCTTAGCAGTTGTATTCAACTCCTAAATGCAACAGGTTTGATTCTGACCCTGTCCTTCCTGTTTGCAGCTGAGTCAACACCATGATTTGTGCACTGTGACTGATCCCTGGGCTCCAAAGAATGTTTAAGTTCTTTCATGGTGACCATTGTCACCTGTTGTCTGAGTATCTCACCAGGATAGCACTTTTATCCTCAACCACAAACAAGGAACAGCATTCCCCATTTCACAAAGGAAAGCAGAAACCTACTGACATTTAAGAAATCTGCTGATTAGCAGGAGCCATGAGAGATCTCTCCTGACTGAGCAACCTGACCACTGGGGGCCTGCTCTGCCTTGGCTTCACAACCACACAGACAAAAGTGTGCTGAAGAAGAAATACAGATCAGAAAGTCTCAATTTATGGAGCTTTCCTGGCAACCCACTGAGGAGCTAATAATTTAGGTAACATTAACAACAGTATGTTCATCATGGTGTTTTTATCCAAAGAACCCATAACCTAAGCTACACCTCCTGTGGCTTGAGAGTTTTTGTAAAGCTCCCATATAATGTCCTCTGAAGCCAAGGTTTTGAGATCTTCACTTTGTTTTTCTTTTGCCAGAAAAAATGTCTCAAAACAACATTGTTAAAGACATCTAAGAAGGAATACAACTGACAATTTCAAGATCTGACTGTGGTGAAAACAGCCATTCCTGTTGATGAAACGCTTTCCAAATGTAAGATCACACTAAAGGATCAGAGAGCCCTGATCAATGGCATTGCTGAAAGCATTACAAAAGGTGATTTCTGCCATCATTCAACTGACACCACCTTTAAGAGACACAGCTTTCCAAGATCCTCAGATGTGTTCTTCTTCCAAAGTGGAAATGTGAGGGAATTAGACTTGCCCCATGAGCTTCCTGAACTGAAGATGAGACACTTGATGCTTCACATACCTACTGCAAAGGACATTACAGAGCTCCTTTTCTTCAACAGCTGTCATCCATTACTGTCCCAGCCTGGTCTGGAGTCAAAGAGCAGCATGCAGGTTTATGGATAAACCATGTCAGAATACTTACAAACATACCTGTTTTGTCATGTGTATTTTGGACAGAGAAAGCCACTGTAAAGATCAATATGAGTTTGATTTTTTTCTAACATGTGTCATACAGGACATGGGAAACATTTCATAAGGTACAATAATTCACTTTGGGAGTAACCCAGCCTCTCAAATATTACTGAATTATTGTTTTGTAACATGCCAAAAACACCCCTTTAGTCTCTTATAACAAAAATACACTGGACTAGGAAAAATATGTACCACAAGATGGGCTTTTATACCCCTCAGTGCTTAACTGAAAAACTAAGATGAACATTTGTCCTTGTAATAATTTAACGTATGTCAGCCAAACATATCTTTATCTTTATTTCAATTAAATTAAAAACAATCTGCAAGTATATTTATGCAACATTCACTATATACACACGATTTATGCAACTGCAAGGCAATCCTATGTATGCTGATTAATCTATTGTTAGTAAAACATGACAATAGCTATGGAAGTTGACAAGTGACTGTTTTCATGGCATGACTGAAAAAGAATAGCTACTAGCCATGAAATGGATTATCAGTAAACCTTAAAAAGAACATGACATAACCTAGCAGAGATTAACAGTCTTCTAAATGTAGTATATTTGCTTCAGATGATAGTGCTGCTTTAAAAAAAAAAAAATTTGCTGTCACCTTAATGATGTAAGACTTTCATCAGCTCTATCTAAAGAAAGCAATAATTAGACATTATGCTTCCTGGCAAAAATTTATTTTTGAACTGGCACCACAGTATTTCAGAAAATAATAATAAAGTACCTCTTTGGTGAAGCCTAGGTACCCCCTACTACTCATTGTAACAACTTGTAAACAGGACCGCAATACAGTGCTTTGCCTTAATTCTAGCTCAGTTAGGTACCACAGATCTTCCTCACAGTCCTTCTCATAATTTTAGGAAGGTATTTTAAAGCAGGGAGTAAGTAAAGCAAAGGAAAATTAAGAAGGATATAAAGTTCCCTGTTTGAGATTTAAAAAAAGTGCATAATGTTTTCATTCCAAAAACTGTGCCACTGTATGGATCTGATGGATACAAGACTGTTTTTCCTTCCTGTACTGAACATTATTGATCATTACACAAACACAGCCTCTGCTCATTGGCCAAAGAAGTCTCTCCAGACTGTTTTCTGGTACAATCAGCTGTCCAATTACTTTAGAACAATGTCCTGCATACTAAAACAAGAATAGCAAGTTAACCGGGTTTTCCACTAGAAAGTCTGTTTTTGCAATTCCATTTCTGTACACTAGGTTTCCAACGCATTGGAGAGTTCTTAGTGTTTGGCATACACATCCCAACTCCTTGACACCACCAGGTTCAGTGCATCCATTGCCAGCAACAGACATAGCACCAGGAAAATGCGACTCCCAGCGCGAGGAACAGTTCAGGAGGAGGGGGCATTCTCCAGCAAGGGTGGCCCATCCCGATGCATCGATGGGTGTGTGTGCTCCCTTTTGTAAGTTTTTGGAGGAAGCTTTGGGATATGTTGAGAAGTGCTTTGTCGTGGAGGAACGGGTGGTCCAGCAACAGAAGGGAGGTCGGCATCCTGCGGTATCAAAGGCGGTGACGGCAGATGCCTCCGTGCTACATGTGGAGAAGGTGTCTGGGGGGGAGGGGGCGTGAACGGAGAGGGGCTGTTGGGGAAAAAGGTGTTACCAAGTTCGCTTTTTCTCCCCAGGGGTGGAGGCTGGAGGTGTAGTGGTGAGCTAGAGAAAACATCTGGAGTTCGCACAGGTTCCCGTGGTGGTAACTCGGGAGGGTTTGCAGTGGTAACACAGGAGTCAGAGATGCAGGTCCGATCAGGCACCGAGTACCTTGGAGAATACACTTTAGAGGTTGGTTGCCTAGGAGGGATTGCTGGTGGGTTGTCCAGGTGTGCAGAAGTAATCTGAGGTACACAAACATTTCAGTCAGGAAAATTCCACAGAGGCAGCAAAGCACGGGACCCTGCTGTGAAACAGAAGCCCCCTCCTGCACTGCAGATTGCTCTTAGCAGGGCTGCAGCAACACATGAGTGAACAGCCAAGGATGGAAGGAATGAAGATGCACAGAGAGGGACAAGGGCAAGGCAAGGAACGGTCAAAGCAACAATTTCCATGCTAGTTCCATGTCTGCTTGCTGGGGAGGTTTGGATATCTTCCACCACCTTCCCAGTAACAAGCACTTGGAGTGGGTTAACACACCAGATATTTCTTCAAGAAAACGAGAAAAAGGGAGAGGCCGATGATGCTGAACAGGGAAAAAAAATAAACTGTGCTCAGAAGATGGAGTTAAGTAGTCAGAATTATGGAAGTGAACAGTTCCCAAGCTGCAGACCACAGTGACAGGACAACTGATCTCCAACACCCTATCAAATACACAATGTTTTCATTTTGGTAGGATTTCAGATACGTTTTGGTGATGTGTTAAATTCTGCTGACAACACAGTTGCCTGTCGTTTGAAAATAACTGCTGAAGAGCCACTTATAAGTTCTCTTCAAACATTTATCTGCTCTGAAGTAATTTTGAGTGGGATTTTCAAATCTGAAGTCACAAACGAGCTTCCACTGAAATCAGGTGAAATTTGACACTGTCTGCAACAAAGGCTGGATCAGATCCCAGTTGCCAGACAAACACAAAAGGAAAATGTAGCAATGGCTTAAGCAGGGAGGCAGACAGGATGGGTAAGCAAGCACTTGAATACCACAGCATCAGGGTCAAATATTCTTGTGAAACCTTCCAGAGGTCTGAGCTTGTACAGCACTTTCCATCATTACTGCTCATCAGTTCTTACTCTTATTCATATATCCTAAAATGATACCCTGTAACAATTAATCCTAGATGGAAACATCTGGCTGAAGCCTCAAGATCTCACAGGCAATGCAAGGGCCTGAACATAGCACATCAGTAGATGAGACATTTCTAATCCTAAATTTAGGTCCCATCTCTTTTCGCTTGTTTGAGATCAAGACATAGTGAGGGGCAGAGCTGTGAAGGCTTGAAATACATGGCTGCTTACTCTTTCACATAGTTCTTCAAAAAATAAATGTACTGTCTTTAAGAGTTAATTTTCTATCATATCCTGCCCATCTTCTCCCAGAAAAACAAACTACTTTTTTTCTGCTTACTTACTTTTGATGGGGAGGATTCAGCTGGGGCAGATTCTGGTCTTCTTCGTGGAGGAACAGGAGGAGGGACAGGAGCATCATCTGAAGTTTTGGTAAAGTTTATGGATGACACAGAGGCAGACCCTAAGGGACATAAAAAAACCCATTGATAATAATGAACTTTTGGCTCAATACTGCTGCCAATAAAGGTGCCATAAATAACAAAGCAATTGCTCATAAAAAACATAATGAATCAAGGAAGTGGTAAAAAAAGACAATGAAACAAGCCTCTAATTTGCAGCTGCTAGAGAAAATGCTTTTCTGAGCTGCAAATATCTCTGTAGCCATCAGCTCCTGAACTTTCTTAAGTAATCCTTGAGACCAAAACCACACCACAAACTTGTTCTTATGTCACAACAGCACTAAAACAATATCCTGAACCTGCAGTGTGTGGACCCAACAACAAAGAAATCCTTTCTTCTCCAGAGGCTTTCTGAAGACCTGGCTTGGACACTCAGCAATGGCACGGCTATGCTAAGGAACTTCTGCCTTTAGGAAGTCATTTCACCTCCTTGTGGCAACCAGCTGAACACAGGAGTAACCTCTAAAAACCCCCATATAAGAAAGGAGCCTATATCCATTATTAAACACTGAGGGCACACCATAAAATATGAGCTTCCCCATATGTTGGGAAAGACAGAAGAACAAGAGGTGTGGATAAGTCCTGATGGATTTAAAGAAAGCAAATACTGATTTTAAGTTCTCTAGGAAAACCATCCATGTACACTGAAATCAGATCTGAATTGCAGGCAGCAGAATAAGGCACCCACAAATGATTCATTTTTCATTCTCACTGTTCACCATCAGATACCATATACATATGGTGATACATTCACACATACACCTATGACAGCAAATCCCACAATATGTTTGGGACATATTTGGCTCTAGAGATTACCTCTGCCTTCAGTTTTGACAGGTCCTCCAAAGACTTGTAATAGTCCCTAGGTAACACACCTAATTCTGTTCAGTTTCTCCTTTACAATAAAAACTTTTTAAAGAAAAAGGGAATAAGAAATACTGGAAGTTTTTGATGCTGCAAGGAGACAAAAGCAATGATTTTTACAGTCACTTTAGAAGGCTAAACCTGATTTCCCCTGCCTAACACCACAAAATGTGACTGGCACACGCTGTCTGTGAGCACCTACTTGTATGAAAAGGACTGGAGGGGTCCGAGTCGAACACGCTGCAGGCGTCTGTGGTGCTGGAAGTGGCAGAAGCAGGGGGTGGGGTGAGCGGGGTCCGGGGGGAGTTCGGGGCAGATGCTGTGGCTTCCGTCTCGCTCTCTGGGATGCGGCTGTAGCTGATTTTCCTTGGCTCCTGCTGCAGGGGTGTGGGATGTCTCATGGTACCTGGCCTTGGATTAGAGGGACGAACACCGGGGGACTTGAGAGGGTAGCTGTACTTCTTGGGCTGAAACGACAGAAAATATCAACCAAAATCACAAGGCCATGGGATCCCTTAAATGTAGCTTTGTAGTTATGAAGTCAGAGATCTGAAATTACTTCTGCCATATATGAAAGACAAATGCAAGCACTTTTTGAAAAATAAATACAAAAATCAAATACTAACAAATCTTGGAGGAGGCTTGACATTTCGTGGCTCTATCTCCAGTGACTTGTTGAACAGATAATCTGTAAATTCTGTCTCCACACTGTTTCCCATTGGATTCAGGTTTTCAAAAAATCTCTGCAATACAAGAAGGCAGACAATTTGTCAGCTAAGATGCTTCTTAACGCTGCTTGTTTCTACAGCACAAAGGATTCCAACTGTTCAAGAGAAGAGAGAAAATGCTGGAATCAGAGGTAAAGACAGACTTAAGTTATTAAATCTGTTTGTTGCCAGGCCTTTTCTGGACATTGCTACCGCTATGCTTGGCCTGAAAACCAGCTGTGCAAGTACCCTAAATGCTTTCTGCAGTGCAAAATCAGACCAGGTTTGCTCAAACACTTCCAGAAGAAGTTGCAAACAATCCATCTTTATACTGATGCAGGGAAGACTGCTCCCACAATGCATTCTGTCAAAGCCTGAGGAGAACAAATTAAAAAAAAAACATGCCAAGTCTCTTAAGATAACCTGCCCTGTGACACTCTGAAAGTACATAGCTCAAAAGAAAAAAGAAAAAAGGAAAAGAAAAAAGGAATAAAGGAAAGCAACCAGAGGACACTGCTTAGACAACCTGAGACCAAGGAAAACAAGCACCAGGAGAAAGAAAGATGTATCATCAGCATCAACACATGATGTGAAACATAGAACAGAAAGGCAGTGTAACAGAGGAGGAAAAGACAACTGGTCTCACTGGACAAATAATCGCAACTGAGTGAAGGACAATGAGAATCTGCCAGTTTCAGTTCCTGTCTAACACTGATCACTAAGAAGATCTACCAACGTCCCAACAGCTAAGAAAAAAATGAAATGAGCCCAAGAAACGGCAAGCATTGAGCTTTCTGCCCCTTCTTACAGTGAGACCCAAGAGAGGTTTTATGACAGCTCTTCTACTCATCTCTGATTCAGTCAGACTGAATCTATGTGAATTCAGTCTGTCCTTATGGTCTGTCAACTGACAGAATCACCACAGAAGGAAATCATGTCACTTACCCTGATGTCAAATTCCACTCTTAAACAATATGGCTGGTTCTGGTACTGCTGGATCTCCCCTGTTATCTCAGCTACCTTCCTTCTCTTGCTGAAGTTTATAAGGTCTTTCCCATGTCGTTTGAGAAATTCAGGATTGCCTTCTTCTGTTTTCAAGATGTTGGTTAAGTAAATCCCTAAATGGCACACAGAAGATGTTTTCAACACAGAGTACAAAACAAGGAAGAAGTCACAACCGTAATACAAGGAATTCTTAAAGAATTTAATTTGTGCACTGCAATTATTTAGAAAACTCTGTTAGGATCAATAAGAGAATTGCACCTCACCTTCCAATAGGGGCAACAATTTAAATATTTTAACATGCCTTTTCCAGAAAGCTGCCTTTTTCCATTGAAGTCCCACAGCCTGTGCATCTTTCTATGGTTTAGGAAGCTCACACAACTGAACACTAAAAGAGGACACTGAACAGGAGTGCTCTCTCATAACTCCTCTTTTCCATTAGACACCCCAGCTAAACTCCAAAAATTATTTTCATGTTTTAACCTTGGCTTCATTATTGCATCAAATCATTTGAAGATTAGGAAGCAAAAAGCACTCTCCACTCCACAGATCATGTCTGGAATTGTCATTATGACCTGATAAGCTATTCACATGTGATCCTGCTAACCTCTACTCATCTCTGAAACAGGACAGAAGGTTTCTTAGCTGATCTTATCTTTCTTTGCAGAGCTCTGGAGTATATCTTTCCCCAATCTGTAAAAGGCCAAACAAGCCATCAACACTATTTTCTTTCAGTTTTGGCCTGAAGCCTATGTTGGACAAGTGCACTGTCCAGACTTGGAACTGATCTGCAGCAAACATTTAAGTGGCTTGCTTAAGAACAGGAGTGACATGCACTTAACATCACAATTTGCTAAATGTCAGCAGTCTACTTCAAAGAAGATCTGTTAAATCTGATGATAAACAGGATGTTGTTTTCCAAACTCTGTTTCTATAGAAATAAGACTTTTTAATAGAAATGAGACTCTAGCTGTATTTCTTGGAACACTTGATGAGGAAAAAGGATCTTTCTTTGTCTCCCAGTCAATGGCCGTAATATTTCTAATGTGACCACATTCTATTGAGAGTATTTCTGGTTGTAACAGTTCAAACTGCATTCAAAGTAAAAATCAGCAAATATGGAAACAGGATATTGCAGATATACTTGTTTTTACTGCAAGTAACATCTTCCATGAATAATCACTTTAGGGTTTTTTTCCACATATTTGTGTCAGGGCATCTGAAATTCCAATCCGCTTGTCAAAATTGACTTTTCTCTCTATTGTTCTTACTCTGTTTAGTACCTTAGCTCAGTATTTTCCAAATGTTAATGTGGGACATGGCTCATCCAAACCAAACATACTCACCAAAAAAAGGCACACAAGGAGGATTAATGGACCTGAGTTTTGCCAAGTATTTCTTATAATGGTCCTCACTCAGCTCATAAGCTTCTTCTAAGATCTTCTTCTGGCGACTTGGAATTTGCTTAAAAGAGAGATCAAACAGGTTGTTTGGAAAGAGAAGATAAAGGCATGGCCCAGCAACAATACTGAGAGTAATGGTCTCCCACTGGTACTTGAATCAGGGACCATGAGGACAGTGCCCCACCATCCTGAGATGCCTTTCTTAAGTGGGAATGGATTTCTTGCTTCTGAAACCAAGGAAAAAACCCTCTCTCTTACACCCTGGTTAATTTCTTGGGGGATTTACTTTCCTTGCTCCTTGGAAGCACATTCTTACTGACAAGACAGGCTTTCAGTGTAGCCAAGGTACCCTGCATGACACTGCCATAGCAAAAGTGGAAAACATTTCACTGTACCTCAAATGTGTGATCCAACCTATAAACTGCTGCGGAGTTCATAGCACTGACAATCTCAAGGACACCATTAAAGTTGTTTAGCTCTTGAAAAACTTGCAGGATCTCAATTATCCGGCTCACTACAATTACTCTTTCCTCTAGGTTTTCTGTTTCTACAATGCATCTAAATACACAAGAACATTGGTGTTTTTATTAAAGTGCTGATGAGGTTTCCAAAATCAAATATTAAGTTGTAACACAAACAAATATGATTTTATCAAATTACTTGAGGTAGTTCTGAAAATGTCTTAGAGATTTGAAAATATTCTAACAATAAAAAGCTTGAGACCATTATGTTAAAATTCTCACAGGGACCAGTTTTAGCATCTAAACACCAAAACAGGAATTCTCCCAGAACAGAATTTTTCACAGTATACTTGTGAATGGACTGTAAATGTCCACATATGAAGTAGGTGCAGATTCAGGAAAGTCACTTACTTTTCAAACCACAGAGTTAGGTTAGTTGTATGCCTTATCATTTTCAGAAGGTTGGGAGAATTAATTTCTTTATCTTCCTTCGTCCACACACTTCCAACTAGTTCTGACGGCTGCACAGCTCTGGAAAAGTTGATGTTTTATAAAAAAATGTAACTAAAAGCAGGAAAGAAGGCATTTTTTTCCCAAACCCTCTTGATTTTCACTGAATTTGGAATTAATATTTAGAAATAAATTCTTAAGATACCCCTTCTACAATGTTAGGCTGCCCTCATGACTAAATGACTGATATTTCTACACTTCTTTTTTAGACTGCAGATGTTTCTTAATCTGTGTGACTCTTAGTCACCTGTGTTCATCTAAACGAAGAAAGAAATCTCCATCTCATTCACTGTAACAAAATGTGAGCTTCCAATGCCTGATTAATTTCTTACAGGCAGCTGATGAGAGCTGACACAGTCCTTAATTTGCTACACAAACCAGGATGTGAAGAAAACTGATTTAATAATTGTTCATGATTCTCAAAGGTTGATCTACTCAGAAAATATCAAGAGAAAGCTGGAGCACAAGACAATTAACAGTATGTAACAGTCACACATACTGCACATTAACTCGGGGAGGATAAAGCAAATATTGTATTTAAGAGAGCTTCCTCTACAAAAATGGAAATTAATACACACTGGTAAAGTCCCTTGATTTCTGTGGGGCTTCACATCAGAGGCCCCCAGAGACAATTTGAGGCACAGAGGATGTTTTGATTTGTGCCATGTGTTTCTCGGTGGAGAAAAGTTACCTGTAAAAATCTGACTCCAGTAAAGTGAGCTGCCGAGCGATTTCTATGGGATGCAAAGTGAGCAAGTCAAAAGTCTCTGTGTGGCCTGGTTTGCTTATGTGCCACTCAATTGCTGGAGGGGGGCTCTCAAAAGTGATGTTGTGGCTCGGCCCAATGGCTTGTGCCTGCTTTTTCCTGTTGATTATCTTTGTGATGGATTCAACCCACTTCTTCATGGCTTTGCCTGGCACACAGAAAAAAATACTATTTAGGTAATACTGTTTTTCCTAAGACATCAGTATAATTCAGAAATCTTTGGGTTTAACCCCAAAGCATACTAAATTAAAGCAGTCATATATTCTTTAGGATTGGCATTCTCACTCAAGTGTAGAAGTATTCAAAGATAGAAAGAATTCCTCAACAGTCAATGCTGAGCACAATGTTGTCCAAGCACAAATTAGAACACCCAAATTAGACTCCTGCTCTGATTTAGGTGCTTTTCTTTCTCTTCTGAGTTTACAGTGAGTTTTTGGGAACAAAAACAAAATGCAAGAACAAAATTTCTGCAAACACCTTGAACTTTATAGTTTGGGCAAGAGCACGTGATTACCTCAGATAACCTAGAAAGTCAAAATAATAAACAGGGAGAAGCCTTTTCCTGTACTACACTTACCATCAAAGCTGAGAATAAAATTGAAAGGCCAAATGCCTTTTTACCTCTGCACCATAAGAACTTCATGCACTAGTCCATTAAAAATTTACCAGCAACAGCCACTGAATTAGCTGCCTCATCCTCCCCTCTTTTTAATGGCTAAATAACCACTAAGTACTTCTCTGACATAGTCTTTTCCTACGAATTGCCCCTGTTGTCTGTCTTAGTTTTATTTAAAAGGAAACAGGAAAAGTCTGCACAATCACAACAGCAAAGTGTCCTACAGTTCATATACACTGTGAAGTAGTTGGAAACTCTTGCTTCAAAGAAATAATGGCTTCCACCATCCAACTTTCACAAAAATTACCCTTGTGTAAAGTCTAAAATATCAATCAAAGCAATTATTCTGTCCCGATCGCTACTTGGTTCTTATTATTTTTCATTAATTCAGTCCCTCTACAACAAAACTCATAATTTACATAAATAACAATCTTTGTTCTGAACAGGAGCCAGATTTTGAATAATAGGAATAGAAGTTTATTTCATGCTCTTTATGAAATATTTAATAAGCAGTCTGTCCTGTTTTTCCTGAAAGCAAAATTGATCACATTCATCCTTCACACATCACATCATTGATCATGATTATCTTAGAAACGATGCTTCAGGATAAATGTCAGCACTTAAGAAACTGTAAATACCTCTTACTGTTCCAATGAACTCCTCCAAACGTTTCAGAAGGTCAGCATCTCTTTCAAAGTCATAGAAATGGTGCTCTACCCAGTGTCGACACACATTTAATACTCTGCAGAAGCAAAGAATAAATGAACACTCCACAGCTCAGTCTATCTTCTCTATCAAAGCAGCTGCAAGAAAGGCCACGGGCAGCACCAAGAGCCAGTGCAGCCAAAAGGAGCCACTCCAGGAGGAATTCAGGGGGGCTCAGAGGGATGCAGCACTCACCGTAGCTGCACAGGTTGAATGTACTCTTTCCTAAATCTCTTCAGCTCTGCACTAAGGGGTTGGTCTCCATTCTCCATGGCAATACGGTCGGCTTCCGTTGGCTCAGGCTCTGGAATTTCAAATCTAGCACAGAAGATGGGTGTAAGCACTAGGCCTCTGTTACACCAGTCTTGGGTAAAGCTTCTGCACATAAACTTGTACATTTTACTGGCAATCCTTGAATTGGAAATCCTTTTTAAAAGGAGTTTGAAGCGACTCAAAACCAACTGGAAAGCCAGAATCTTACACACTCCAAGTAAAAAGAAAAAAAATACACTTCATAAGAACAGTATTTTTAACAGTGGCATACCTTTCTATTAGCAAACTCAGCAACTCTTGAGGTCTACAGAAGGATCTATATGTTGTGAGAAAAGTCCGAACAAAGTTGGGATCTAAGACAAAGAATAATTTTACACTTATGTCAGCAATTACCTGATTTTTTTTTTCCCTTTACAATAACTTCAATTATCCATTAAAATTAAGGATGTCACCCTATCAATTTACAGGGAAGATGACGTAAACCGAAATGGCTTTGGTAACAACTGAAAACCTCCTAAAAGAGCAATACAAAGCAGAACTTAAAAACAATTTTCATTCTGTTAAAGGTTCACAACAATTACTTTTTTCCCCCCACCCTTCAATTGTTAAAAGACAGGATTCTTTCCCAATGACTTTGAAATTCATGAATAGGTGATATTATTTATAAGTAAACAACCTTGTTTTTGACAGTGATCAGGACATGAGAACTCAAAAAACATATCAAGTAACTTTGCCTCTTCCTGGGGAGAGTATTTCCCTTAAACTGGCACAACTGATAACCAGGCATGGTTAAAGCAGCCTACATACTTTTTCATCTGACAGCTGTGTTAGAGGTTATATTTATTTCCCTTTAAGAAAATCAACTTATTTCATTTAAATTGACTAATGACATATCAATTAATTTAAAATAAGAAAATGTGTCTTAAAAACAATCACGTATTCAAAACAGAAAACCAAAGTGTCTCATAATTACAAAAGCAAACCCATTTGTTTTCAAATATGAGGAAATGCAGTGACAGCTCCCTGGCACTGCACAAAGCTGACCAGAAACAAGGTTAACACTGTTACCACTGAACAGAATTAATGAGCAGATTGTGACAGCTCTGCATATTAAATCCATATCCAGATTTGAAAACCAAACCCCAGTTGATAACTGTCCTAACAGAATGGCTGAAGAGGAGCTCACAGGACTTCAAGCAAGAATTCCTGTAGCTGTAAACATGTAGGACAAAAAGCCTGCATTATTTGACCTACTGCTCTATTGGATTTGTTTCCTGGAATATGGATTTTTAAGAGCTGCTTTAAAATCCTCCTTAACTCTTTACCAGCATCTTGTCCATTTGAATGAACATTCTACCTTTCTTAGATCCCACTGAGCTGTTCATTTGGGCAACAGTTTACTGCGATGTGCTGCACAACTTAACTGTGCCAGGTAACACAGCATTTCCTTGCAATTTTGTTTCATGGTAATTCTCATTTCTTAAACAATTTGCTCTCCTGCTTCACACATATTCTTCATTACTCCATTTTTCTAATCATAATCCCTCTCCCACTAGTCCTTGAAACTGTACAGTACAAAATTATTTTCAAAGGCAGAACTCCAATACTTTTTGCACAAAGAAGGTCATCCCTGTTCCCATCATCTTCGTCAAGAAAATACACAAATTCTGCTGTGCTAAAGAAGCACAGTAACTCACGTTTCACAGCTTGTAATCTGTACACAGCATCTACTCTAAATAAGAGATTTTGTCTACATGAAAAAAAAGAGTTTCCATAGCAATTAACATTTTCAGATCACTGCAAGCTCTGAGTGGTAGCTATTGTTGTTTACAGGTAGGGTCAGCATATAAATCCACAATACATATTGAGTTTCAAACAAAGTAGATCAGAAAATCAAATCTAATTTTGTTATCTTACTAGCAATGACTGTGACTCAAAATAGTGTACAATATATGAGCAAGTGTTAAAAAAATACAGACAACACCAGTTAGCCAGGATGTCTGCTCATGTGACAATTCTCTCTTCAGTGCAGCCAATTTGAAAGCTAAAAAAGAACAATAACTGTTCTACGAGGATTTATAAATAATCACCCTTGAATTCCTTAAGAAAGGAAACGGACACTATGATGACGCACAAGCACTCTTAACATATCAAAGCTTTAAAAATAGAAGAGTGCTGCCCTATAGATAAAAAAAAAAGGCATGACTTTAAAATGTTGGTACCACCTAGCTCAGCTGCTCTTAAACAAGAGCTGGGCAAGAGGAGATAATGAATGCAAAAACACATTAAAACAAGGAAAACCCACCAGACTATGCAAATAGGGTCAGAACCTGAACTTCTAATTGCAGGACAATTTCTCTCATGTAAAAATACATGGAAAGCTGCTTTTGCAGAGGAGATTTCACCCTGTTTTGCTGCTCCAGCACAGGATAGTTTGGACAGTCTGCCACACCTTGTGGCCAGGTGACCATCAGGGCTGTCTCCCTGCCTGAGCTGTTGCAGTGGCTGGACGCCTCCCACCCCTGGCAGAATTGTTTCCTTAGAGCTGTCCCTGTTTCACAACAAGGACATTTTGTCCGATAAAATGGTTTGTCATTTGTCAAGGGGGTGAGGGATGACAAATAAAAGGTCCAACACTTGTATCTACAAAAGAGGTGGACTGTGTGGATCTTCATATATGACAAAAAATCGAGACCTGATTTGACTACAGTAACTAACTAAACTGCAACAAATTCATATGATCTTTGTAAGTGCATCTGTAATTATTTCTTACACTACTTGACCTACAAAGATAAAAACCCAGAGAAAAGTCACAGCTATAGTAAATACTGTCTTTAGACTGTCACATCAAGGCCTGCCATAACCAGTCACACTGAATTTCAGAAAAATTGCCTCAGAAAGGTAAAAAAAAGCTTGCTGTTCTGGCATCTGAATATAAAGCCAATAAAGACTTTTAAGTTTACCATCACACACACAATCCTGTGTGAGGAAAGAAAAGCATTTCTACAGTCTGTAGCTGTTTGGTTACATATCACCACAGCACTCATCTTCCCAGGTCACCAAGCAGAGAAGAAGCCTTGAACTCAGCTGACACATGTGTGAAAGAGCTAACCTGGTGCTCTGGAGAGTTGCTGCCCTACTCACTGCATCTCACAAGATGCAACCAAACCCTGAATGATTTACATCACAAAGGGACCATGTTTCCTGTAGAACAGAGGATTTTTGGTTGAGTCACTTTATCTCTTATTTCTTTGCTGGAAAAGACTGCACAGACTAGTGAGAACAATGATGTTTTTCCTTACAGATAACCAACTATAAAACAGAAGGTATAGAAGATAAGAGTGCTGAAAAATTATGCACAATGTAGCAATGCAGCATCACTAAGATGTCCACTAAGATGTTTAAGGCTACAAAGACAGGCTAAATACATTATAAGACAATTATTCATATCCTTTTGGTCAAAGTCTTTCAGGCCATCTCTCCATAGCCATGTTCTGTTTTCTCATACAATAGTTTTTGCTAATTCTTTGGCAAAGACAATGCTAGATTTAAAAATAATAATAGAAAAGTATCTTCCTTTCTCTAAAGCTGAGTTGCTTGATTTTAACTTTCAAAGCTACAAAATAATGTCATAAATCATGCCTATAACATTCAAAGCCAAGGGATAGAATTTTATAAAGTTACAAGAAAATGAAGACAGGTACAAAACTGCTCAAATAAAAACTGCCAGCACAATATTGCATTTGGGTTTCTAGTAAATGTTAGGAAAATTCAAGGAAATTAAAAGAAGAGCAAAAACAGTAATGGAGCAAAGAGATATAAGTATTTAAAAAAGGAAACAGAGTACTAAACTACAGGAATTATATTCTGCTTACTCCTCACTTCGTTCAAGCAAACATTCCTGATCTATGCAGGGTATCTAGGACTGAGCTGCAGAAGAACAATCTGCAACAATTAAAACACTGGGTCCATAATTCTCTCCCACAATGCTGGCCCTTCCAGCTTTAGAAGTCTGGAGGGAAGGCAGTTCTTGTAGCTTGGGGCATAAAGGAAAAAGTATTGTCTAGAGCTCAATTGCTGCAGGCTCCCACCCCCATCCCTTGCATGAGAACAATCTTATGCACATGTAATATCCCATCTGAACTGCCAAGCATATTCATTTTTCACTCACTTTATGCATGTTGCTGCACACATATTTAACACAGGAAGAGAAGCATGAGCGAGTTACTACCTTGAGTTTTGGCTGCACAAACCAAGTGCCTCACCTGCATACATGTGGTAAGTCAGCCTCTCGATAAGCTTCACAACAGTTCCTGCCTTGATGATGGGGATTCCAGATTTGGGCTGCATGTTTTCTTCAAACACAATATTCTCTTCAGAGTCGGGTTCTGCAAATCTGTAAAGCTCAGGATTTGGAAATCTCATCTGCTCCTCTTTTTCTTCCTGCAACATTGTTACATCCAACATCCTTTCCAGCGTGCTTCTATATTGCAAAGATATCAATGCTGCCATCCAGTTGTTTTTCTCTTCAGCTGATTTAGCAGCAAAAATAACACTGTTCTCATCTTTTAAGATGATTTCAAAAGCATGTCTATACTCATTAGTGTCATCTTTATCATTGATTTGTACCTTTCGCATGAAGAACTTCTCCTTGAGTCGATATTCTGCATTGCTAGCACCAGGAAGTCTTGGCTGGCCATGATTTGACTTACAGCAAATCATCAAGCCATCAAACAGGAATATGTGTCTCTCGTGCTTTGCTCCTACACGTGTGAGTGTTCCTTCCATGATGAACTCGTTACAGCACTGTCCAATGTCTTTACCCTCCCAACCATCAATGTTTTTCTGGATTTCATTCATTTTCTTAATTGCTAGCTGCTTCCCCTTCATCTGCTGAGTATAGAACCGGCATGCGGATTCACTTCAGTGGAGGATGGGAGAAAGGCAGCCTATTAGTACAGAGGCATTTAAAAAACACAACCACCACCAACACAGAAACACCAGACTGTCCTTCTGAGAAGCGAGTAGGACTCCACTGAGAATGCAATTCCACCATTCAATATCAGCACCATTGCAAAGGTTTGACTAAAATATCTCATCTGATAAATTTTCTACTTATCTTCAGCAATAGATGTTTTACCTAAATACAAGCAACCAGAGGCAGGCAAACTGTGAGTGCTTCTTAGCCCAACAAGCCACTCACTTCCATAACCAACAGAACAATTTTAGATGGTATTAATTTGAAACAAGTACATTCAGAAAAAAAATAAGCTGTTAAATGCATTCATGTTCAAGCCTAAAGATCACCCCTGGCAGCACAGAACTTGTCTGGCAAAGAAAATATTGAAACAATTTTAAGACTAGTTTCAAATTCAAGAACATTCCCGTTTAACCACACAGAGAGCTACTTTCAGAATATTTTTTGGTGGACATTTATTATCTGAGCACAATTAACCCAACAATGCTGAAACTTTCTACTTACCCGTGAATTCTCAGAATGTCTCAACTACCAGTTTGCAAGGACACATAGAAATTAGAACTGTTTTAAAACAATAACAAATTATCTTGGCTTTGATGTCACTTCCTCTGAAAAAGTAGGCTTGTCACAAACTATTTTGTTCATTGTTTACTAAAAGAGGAAACCGGGAGCCCTGGATTTATAGCAAAGCATTAAGAGCAGAGAGCAGAAAAACCGGAAACGTTTACCTAAGCCTTCGTTTTGCAAGGCTTTTGGAGCATATCCGTTCCATACTGCTTTGAAGATTTAGCAGGGCAGTTATTGCTTGCTTCAAGCACTCCTTATCCTCTTCATCCTCACTTTTTTCTTCCAATTGCTGTGAACATTGAAAGTCAAAGACAGGAAGTGTTACAAGCCTTTTGGTACATTCAAATCCAGTTTGACCCAGGAAGAAGAAATCTAACCATCTGCTGATTTTCCATTCTCCTGCTTTTTATAAAAGTTAGTGGTGATAACCAGGTGTGTTACTGACACAGGTGAGAGACAACTCTCTGCTAAGAGATTAATCTCACTAAAATACAGCACAGCCACTAAGATCCTCCCAGGTACAAACACACTCAGACACACAGTATTTATCTCAAACTGGTTTGATTTACCTTACAGCTCCTTAATGGAACCCATTTTAGGTGTTAAATCTTAACAAGAACAAGCAAGGAAGGAGATCCCCATGCACACCATACTATAGGACAAGATCAAATCAATCTGTAACACATATAAACATCCTGGAACAGGCAAGCTGCACCCAAAGCTAAGCAGAATTCCTTCATCACATTTAAAAACAGAAGATTACAAGGGTTCTCATCTCACAAATAACAGTCTAATTAATGAATCAGGTTGAAAGGGATCTTGGAGATTCTCTCAGCCAACCTTCAGCACAACAGCAGAGCCAACCCAGATCAAGTTGCCTAGAGCCACGATGAGTTTTGAATCTAAAAACTGAACTAACACTAATATTTTGTGTCTAATTACTGTTATGACAGAAAAATTTTTTAAAACAAGATCTGCCATGTTTAAGATTACTTAAATTGAAGATTTTCATCTCAATTCTTCCTTTAAGCATTTAAATGTTTCACATCAGTGAAAAATAGATGACTACAGCTGTGGCTTAGATGTCAAACTGAAACCATATATGCAGAATTATCAACAGATAAGCATTTAAGACTATCATACACCAAGAATTAGCTCCACACAACTGAAGAATTTATTTTGGTAGTAGAAGTGAAACGAAAGCCAGCACAAACCAGAATGGAAACACTCTTGGAAAAAGTATAATTGTGTTGTTTGATTCCAGTGTAAAATATAATATTGTCCTCCAAAATACAACAGAGTACAACACAGTCATGTCTGATATTTTAATATGTCAGAGAACAGCATTATTTTTTTTTCCCTAACTACAGTTAATAATTCAGTGCAACAGCTGTCAATGCCAAAGACTATTTTATTTGTGTTTTCAGCCATAAGGATGACCACAAAGTTTATTCCAGGCAGCTTTGGTTCATGTAATGCCATCTGTCATACTCTCAACCTAAGCATCATTAGGTGTGAGAGCCTACTTGTGAAACAACCATGGAAATAGGTCCGAGAATGCACCACAACAATCATTACTCCCCAAAAGATCTTGGGGAGATGACATCATCCAAGAAGGAACAGACTCCCCACTTCATATTCCTCTGCTCTCCAGATTTAGTGGAGGTATCATCCCCGCTTTGCTTCAGTTTTGCAGATCTGGGTTCAGAGAGGATTTCAGACCAGTGAGGCAGGTACAGCACCAATGGAAGAAGTCTTGAGAGAAAGCTTTGAAAAAGCTGTAACTACCTCTAATATTTTGCATCTTTCCTGCACAAGCATTCAGAGAAGGCTTTTTGCCTTTGTGTTTTTAATTTTAAAAACTTCCATCAAAACAGTCTGGCTGGGTTTCCTACAGTTTCTGGGTTGTTACTCTTCAGCAGTGGAAGAGATTGTTTCAGCCTGGACTCCTTGAAAATAAGCCTTACTAGGTCCTACAATATTCTGTACATTCTCTTCAGAAACAAACTAGTAGAGATTAACATTCATTAATGCAAAGCATTCTGCTCTTATGTTGCTTTTTACAACAACCTCTCTCCAGTTGCAAAAATCTTGGTATTAATCCATGTCCCAAAGCAAAATACATATCTGCATATAGAGAAAGCAGTTAATATTTTTCCAACAGGATCCATTGGGAGTAACCCTATTTCCAATGGTAAACAGAAACTAAATCAAAATCCAGTCAGTGTAATTATGCTCCAGATTTAACATTTAGAAAGTGCTGTGCAGAAATGTGTCTTCTTCTGCGTAACACAAACACAAATGGCAAATCAGGCAGTACTCTGAACTACTAAGAAGACACTTCTCTGGACACAGGAATTTGGAATTATATTTATATTACAGCATGGTACTGTACAATTACCAAAACCAGACTTAGTCAGAACTCAGTGTAAATGACAGCAACAATTTAATCCTACACTGCCCCTGAACAATTTGGAAAAGGTGGAAATTAAAATGGCATCAGTGGAAAGCACCCAGAATGTTTCTCTGCAAATCCCACTCATTCTTCCATAGCTGTGCAGTGCCCCCTAATGAACAAACCAGGGAGATGCTGAGTAAGTGGTGGTGGTGGGGGTTCTTTGTTTTGGGGTTGTTTCTTTGCTTTTGGGCTTTTACACACAATACAAAAAATATCATAATTTTATATGAAGGAAGTACAGAATTCTGATTATCAGTAGTATTATAGAGATTGTGGGTTTTAACAATCTTAGGAGAAAATATTGGCTTACCATTCATGTGATTCACAATGCACAAGACCCTGTTAATTCAAGGAAAACAAACTTGGAAAATAGACTGCTAGAAAAGTCTCTAATAAAAAGAAAGTACTCTGCATTCTAGGCCATAAGTTCTGAAGAGCCACCAAGAAGTGGAAGACCATGTATTTTGTTCTACCTGTTGCATACCATAAGGATTACACATTTATAAATTCCAAAGAGATAGAAAAGAAATCCTCCTCATGCAGTGCACAATTAGACTGTGGTAGCTGACCTCTTAGACTGTCAGAGAAGCATCTCTCTGGAAATACATAATCTCATAAAGATAGGAAATCTTTATGAGAACATGCAGAAACAACCACAACAGCAGGTGTCACAACAGATAGTAGTCTTGTACTTTAGGGTTTGCGCCACAACCTCGACTTCTGTCTTCCCAGAAGATTAAGTCTAACCACTGAAATTTGTGAACTGCAAGTTCCCCAGTGTCTCTGGGAAACAAGACCACATCTTCAATACATAGAAGACAGAGCTATTTTGTAATCATGAATAAAAACTGACAGGGTTTCCTCTCTGACCAAGGCAGGCAGGTCTGCTGGCACTTTGCCACAAACTAATCCTGGAACATGGCTCAATAGCATAGGATACCTGAGAGCACTCTCTGACTTTTTGGAATTCCTACAAAAACCAAAAAACTCAGCCCAAAGCAGCAGTGTACTGGGGGCAAAAGAAAGTGTTCTCATATCTAGAAACTTTAATTTTTATAAAGCATCAGGAAATCATCTGGGACAGTAAATGGGGACAACTTCAAGGAACACCTATGCACTTCTGGAAAATTCTAGCAGACTAAAAAGCACCTCACAGTTCAACCTTGAAGGAAACGCCACATGCCATATTCCTGAGCATACATACACAGTTTCAATGCACTGAAATTTGAAAAGTCATTTTGTTTTCATATAAACTCAGACTATCTTGAGCACAGTGCAGTAAAAATATTCATACAATTATCTGTTTATTTAGATCTACATTACCAGCAGGAATGTTAGTTGCATTGACAGTGGAACAGAACTTATCTTACTAATGCAATGATAAAAACCTTTTCTCCACTCAAAAGTTTAATTATGGCTTCTCAGTTTAATTTTAAATAGTTACATAAAATAGCACATGTCAAATATCAAACCCCAGATATCAGATAATTTGTTACAAAAAGCCTTCAGCATTCTCTTGGAAGTACATTTTAAAAGACACAGAAGCT